>NC_056747.1:1164193674-1164233674 GCF_019279795.1 Protopterus annectens | reverse complement strand
TGACTATAAATGGGTTCTAAGACTCAGGGCAGATGGATACCCTGGTTTAAATGAAACTGTATCTTTAAAGACGGTCTTGAAATGAAGACATTTTGGAAGTTGCTTTGTTCTCAATTATTTTAACTGATTTTACTTCATTGGACTGTCATTAGTTCTGAGTACCTTTATATAGGTTCTTATTCTTATCTATATATTAAATACCCGAGAAAGCACCTATATGTGTGAAAGCCTGTATTTATTAAATGCGTTTTTTTTAACAAATCTTAGTGGAGTTACTTGAGCCAGGTTTTGGTCCTTTCTTCTGCAAGACATAGGCAAACATACTTTAATATAAAAGAAAACAAACCATAATAACGTTTCCATAAACATACATTAAACATCACATATTTTTTTATAACGATCTTTAGTCAAACATTACATAAAATACTCAATTCCTACCTTCCCTTAAACCTTACTTCGCCTCCAAAACATTCTTCTGCATGTATTGTTCCCACAATTTCCATTTCTTTTTATGTAATTTTCTCCTTCCCTTTTCTAAAGATCCCACTTCCAGTTCTTTTATCTCTGTTACAACATTCAAGTGCTTCAAATACAGTTGGTTTAGACTTTGACTTGACATTTTCTAGTAACTGCTTTTCTGGCAGCCACCAGAATTAAACTTAACAAGCCCTTATCATGTCTAGGCAATTCAAATTTAGTGTCAGAGCTCAAAAGAATAATCTACTTTGTTACACCCATTTGCTCACCCAGTATTTCTGACAGAGTACTCAGCAGGGAATTTTTAAAATCTGCCAACTCATAACAGTCCCAAAATATACGTTCCATTTACCTCTTTCTTCACCATCACATATCTAGCATCTTTGACATCTGTTTGGGGTATAAACATACCTGTGTAAACAATCCCAAGCAAAAATCCTAAACCTTCTAGACTTTATTGCATATCTGGGAGCCATACATATGTCCTTCCATTGTTCCCTTATAAATTACTTATCTGTTCTGTCTTCCCAATCTTTATTAACTTCCTCTGATTGATTTCTATAGTTATAGAGCAATATTTTATACCCTACTAATTATCCCTTTTTAACAGTAGCTTCTGTTCTAAACTCAGCTAAAAACTCTACCAGAGCAGGTCTCTTACTTAGGATTCCATATCCCTTTCTCTTTGCCTAAACTCTGAAACCAGTCCTTGATAGGGAAGGCAGCTTCTACCGTGCAGTGCAAATGTCTTATTGGCCTCTTCCCATTCTATCATCTTTCCCTCTCTAGTTATTTGCTCCCAATACTTTGGTTCCTTTGCCAGTTTTCTCCAGTAAATTCCTGCCTCCTCTTACCTATTCTGTGTACACCTAATTGCAGTCAGCTCTAGTAGCTAAATCTCCTTTCTCCATTCTTGTGTTGGCTTAGGTTTTAGAATACTTTTTGCTACTTTATGAATATAATATTCTGTATGGCTGTTGTTATTCTCCTTAAGGATTTGCATTCAAAATCCTGCTCTCTTCTTATTTCTTGAAGTGTCTACGTGCTTTATCATCATTTCTGTCTACTTTGAATTATAGCTTTCTGCTTAGTTATGTACACAAGCCTTAAATGTGTAGTTCTAAAATATCCCTTCAAATCAGGTAATACTAATCCATCTTGCACTATTGGAAGGACCAGTTTATCCCACTTAACTCTTGTCCCCTTCCCCTCCCAGATAAAATCCTTCCACTCTTTATTAATTACTGTCATCAACTTCTCTTCTGGTTGATAAAAATATGACTTGCTTGTATATAAAACTAAAGAGACAAAAAACATTTTCACTGGTTGTATCTTGCTATCCATATCCAAAAAAGAGCTTACAGTTTCTCAGTTTTTGTATTATCTTTTTAGTCTCTTCCTACGTATCCTTAGCTGCCACAACACAATCCATTTTAATCCATACTCCTAAATACTTCAATTCATCATGTCCCATAAATGTTGATATTGCTGAGCCAATTCATGTGGGAGTACATAGTATACCTATAGTCTTTGTTTTTAATTCATTAATTTTATATCCCAAAAACACCTGGAACTGTCTCAAAATGTTCTACAGCACTGAAATGTCCTTTTCTGGTTTGATCAGGTACAAAATAATATTGTCAGAAAAATAAAGCCAACTTTTCTTGATTACCATACCAATTATATCCCTGAATTTCTGAGTCCGTTATTTTCTTTGCGAATTGCTCTTCATATAATGCAAATAACAAAAGGGAAAGAGGACATCAATGCCTGGCTTCAATGCTCAGACACAACTTCTCAGAGAGGATCCCTCCCACTTCAATTTTTGCTTCTCACCCCTCATACATCCTCCTAATTTACTTTATTATTGTACCAGGGAATGCAAATGCTTCAAATGCCCTCTTCATGCAGTCCCATGTTACTCTGTCAAATTCTTTCTCTGCATCAAGCCCCATCAACAACAGTGGTATTTTCTTATATTCTAATCACCTCTGGGTCATCACTGCTCTATTAATGTTGTCAAATGTTTGACTCCCCTCCACAAAACCAAAATTATCCATATCTGCCAATTTTGGCAGTATCTTTCCATTCTTTTAGCTATTATGGATGTAAACATTTTATAATCATGGTTTAAAATTGAAATGGGCCTGCATGAAGCTGGGTCTGATGAGTCTTTACCGTCTTTAGGTATTAGAGCCACCAAGGCTTTCTTCCAGGATGTTGGTGCTTCCTCTCTTTTTAAAATGCTGTAAAACTAAACTTTCCAGATCTTTATCACTTTCTTCCTTCCTAGCTTCTAAACTCCTGCAGGAATGCCATCTATTCCTGGACTCTTTCTTGATGATTGATTATGCGTTACAGTTTTTATCTCGGCTCCTCCTTTCTTAACTAATTGTTGAGTCTCATCTACCTCTGACCTTGGCATACTTAAGTCTTCCATAAATATTTCCACATTTCTCTGCATTTTACAAAATTTCCTAAAGATTCAGGATTTCTGGTTATTTTTTGTGTTATAGGGTCCCTAAGTTTGGCAACAACCCCTTCCACTTTCTCTTGCCTAAGTCATTGAGATAATAATTTTGGTTCTCTGGAGTTATTATTAAAAACAGTTACTTAACTGCAATCATTCTAAACTCATACATATTGTCAGGTACTCCCTTATTTCCTTTATAGCATTCTACAGTTGCTCCTGTTTTGTTCTGTGAGACTCCCCATATTTTGTAATGCCTTATCATCTGTCAACCCCTCTAAATAATTATTGTTTCTTCTTAACCATATCTCCTTTTATTTTATTTTTTACCCTATTTTTAAACTCCACTTTCATTTTATCCCACTTAGCTATACCTTCTGCGGGCATTTCTGTCTTCCCTAATAACTCTTGAATAATTTTCTCTACCCATTCCTTAGGTTCCTCTCTCTTTAACAGTAGGTGGGGAAATGTCAGTGTCTTATTTTTGCTTCATTGCCCTGCATTTTTAATCTTAGTTGTTATTGGCATGTGATCTGAAATAGTTATTGGATGTTTGTCAAAGCTTTCAATTAAATGCACATCTTTCTGTGAAATATAACTTCTGTCTAGTCTAGCCAAGTTATTTTGCCTTGGGGAATAATATGTAAATTCTCCATGAGTTCCTACTACTGAATTCACATCTTCCATACCAAATATTTTCACAAATTTCTTCAGTAATCTAACCTCTTCTGTTATATTTCCCTTCTTGGTCCCCCAGATACAGCCTCACTGTTTGAAATCAAGTTCCAGTCCCCACCTATAAGTAATATTCTCTGCTGAAAGCTGATTATTTCTCCCAAATTTTTTTAAGCTCCATTATAGCAGTTTTAGGTGGAATATAAATACATGCCACTGTAATCTTCCTCCCTTTCCAGTAGCCTCTTACTACAACAAATCTACCATTATTATCTTTTTTCCTCTTCTGTCACCATTTTAGCTCCTCTAGTAATTGTATGAGTACTCCCCTTTTCCTTTATCCTGATATTCTGCTGAATATCCATCCTAAAATCCTTTATTTATCAAAATTACATGCTCACTTCTTTCTAAATATGTCTCCTGTAGTATTGCTATTTGGTGTCTGCATTTCTTAATATACTTGAATACTCTTACCTTTTTTGTCTATACCTGTGAGGCCACTCACATTCTAACATAATATAGTTTAGCCATTATGATAAGAAGTTATTATATCTATCTATTTTATATGTCAGTTTTTTAAATGTCTATTTCCAGATTTTGTGTTATATGCATCCACTAATTTATGGCAGGTTAATCCTTTTTATGTAGATCAGTGTGTATCTTAAACCTAATTAGCCACTGTAACTAGACAGCACATGCAAATAAATTACTGAGCATGTGCAAGATCAGTGCCATTTTGTATAGTCAGCCAAAGTGAGTGCAGGCATGTATAGAGTTGCATATGTGAGAGTGTTTGAAGTAACAATTCAGTTAGTTAGCCTACGAAGTTCAAAGTATATGTTCCAGTTACAACTCCTAATGTTTTTATGTACAATAAATGACTTGAACACATACCCAGCCTCAGTGTCTCACTTGAATACACGAGACATGCGACATGGTGTCAGAATGGGATCTGAAGCTGAAGCAGCTTACGAACCATGAGGCACGAAGTTAGAAGTGGAAAATATACAGGAGCAAACTTGCAAACAGGTCAGTGGTTATTCAAAGGTACTTAAACTCATTTAAATGATTTTCAGTCACCAAATGTATGATGAAGCATTCAAAACATTTGAAATATTACTGAGATAAATGAAATATCTGAATTAGCGGCATATTGATAAAAGTGTTTGAAATAATTTCTGAATTGATTAAAATGTACAAAAAGCCTAAAATGACTAAATTTTTTCACAATGTATGACTTTTTCACATAAACTAAACCTTTCTGAAGTATCCAAAGTGTCTGGAGTGTTTGCAGTGTTAAAAATAAAGCCATTTCAGAAAGATTGCTGTGCAGTTGGGCATAATTAAAAATACTTGGTCTATGCTTATATTTGAATGAATTTTGTTGTTATAGCAAAGAGATTGTTGTGCAGTTGGGCATAGTTACAAGTTCCTAGTCTATGCTTACATTTGAATTAATTTTGTTGTTATGGCAGAGGGATTTTGCAGACCTGGACCGCTGGTGTTTAATAATAATATTGCTGAGAATTGGCGAGTGTTTGAGCAAGAATATGATATTTTCATACAGGCTGCATTTTCTGATAAAGACGCACGTACAAAAGCATTTATACTCCTCAATTTAGCTGGCTTGGAAGCCAGTGAGAAGGAATGTTCATTTGTGTATGCACCTGCCTTGTATGCAGGGGAGGGGGAGAACCACCATATTGTGATACAGGCTTTAACGAGGGAAGACCCTGAGTGCTTAAAATGTAAATTTAGAGAAATGTGTAACCCTCAAATGAATATTTATTTATACAATCATAGGAGGTTACTAGACTAATGGCCCTGAGACCCTTACAATCCTAGCCAAGAGTTTATCCCCAAAAAAGAAACTCAGTCAGCATCTGTTGCCCCTATCAATGAGGGACACATGTGAAACCCCTGGGACAAATATGTGGTTTCTCATCCACTCATCAAGGCTGTGCTTGAAGAGGATCAACGAGGTAGTCTGATTGACATGTATGGGAAATCTATTCCAGAGATGGAGCAGCCTCTGGGAGACAAACCTGTCTCTCCAGCAGGTTTTGTTGATGCCGCATATTAGATTCAGGCCTTTCAAGCTGGTAATGTGTGAGGAGTTAGACTTGTGGATATGGAGCATCTCTAGTAGGCAGGGTCTGAGATTGCCTTGTAGGCAAGATACAGATCACCTCTGAGCAATCTGTATGATACCAAGTAGAGTGACAGTGATTTGAGCCTGTCCACATAGGACAGCTGTTGGAGGCCAAGGATTCTCTTTGTGAGGTATTTCTGTGGCCTTTCCAAGCGGTGTAAATGTTTGGAGAGGTATATACCAAACAGGGCATTATACTCAATTATTGGTCTAATGAGAGAGGAGTATAGAGAGGTAATAATCTATTTTTTTTCTGGATGCAATCCCTTTACTTATGAGATGAACCAAGTAAAAGGCTTTTCTGATCACCTCTGAGCAATCTGTATGATACCAAGTAGAGTGACAGTGATTTGAGCCTGTCCACATAGGACAGCAGTTGGAGGCCAAGGATTCTCTTTGTGAGGTATTTCTGTGGCCTTTCCAAGCGGTGTAAATGTTTGGAGAGGTATATACCAAACAGGGCATTATACTCAATTATTGGTCTAATGAGAGAGGAGTATAGAGAGGTAATAATCTATTTTTTTTTCTGGATGCAATCCCTTTACTTATGAGATGAACCAAGTAAAAGGCTTTTCTGATCACTGCCGCTACATGATGGTCGAATGTGAGATTGTTGTCAACATCAGTACCCAGGTCTCTTACCATAGGTTGTGTACTTAGGGGGTTGCCGTTGATGTGTTAATCAGTAGAGGCTGTGTTTTTGCCGAATGGTATGATGATACATTTTTTTACATTTAACTTGAGGCCATGACTTTTGCACCAGTCATTAGTTGCTGTGAGACCCACTTGCAGTAAGTTAACATCATTTGGGGAGTCAAAGACAGCACCCAACTTACAGTTGTCCGCAAACTTGATCAGCCACAAGCCTTTTGTCTTTGCCTGGACCTCTGAGAAGTAGATGCCAAACAGTAGGGGTCCCAGGACAGATCCCTGGGGAACTCCACTAGTGACAGGTCTGCTATCAGAGGTGGAGGCCCCTATTTTGACCTTGTGGATCCTGTCAGTGAACCAGTTGGTCAAAAAACAAAATTCCACAGTAGGAAAAATGCAGAACCAGCCGAGGATAGTAAATCTTTTTATTGTCGTAATAATCCAGCCAATACAGCCCAAAGAACCACAAACAAATTTGAAAGTTGAGCGCGCTTTCCCTTTGCCCAATGCAAAGCTTCATCAGAACTAAATTACCACAAATAAAACTTTGTATATATATAGCTTCTAAAACAATTAATCAATTAAATGATTATATTAAAATCTTATCAAATTAAATCAGCTAACGTTATGTTAAAATGTACAATTGGCTGACATTGCACAAAACACAGAAAAAATGTAAAAACGTTATGAAAAAGGCAAGACATTAAAGGTGTTCAAATGGACTATAAAAACTGTCCGATAATGAACAGAGCCGTTAATTCATGTAAAATCTAAATTATGTTACATCTCTTATTATCTATATGAATAAATAATACCTACCTGGTGAGACAGGAATTTATGCCAAGTTGTGCCATATTTTCGATGATGCTGAAGTGAGAGATTGTGCCAAAGGCCTTGGCCAAGTCAGGGCAAGCTATATGTACTAATTTTCCCTCATCCAGGGCCTTGGTGACAGTTTCAAAGAAGTCAACCAGGTTCAACAGGCAAGACCTGCCCTTGATGAATCCGAACTGGGTGTGGTCAGGTGCTTGAAGATTCCCTATATCCTTGTTTATGAGATCCATAATAATATGCTCTATGGCTTTACAGATCAGACTTGGCAAGCTAATGGGGTGATAGTTTCCAGGATCAGTAGTGGCACCACCTTTGTGCAAGGGGATGACAATGGCAGATGTTCTTCATGTTTCTCTGTTGCAGTCATTATATTTGGGTAATCTGCTGGCAGGTTGCCCTCAGTCGGCCTGATTAACAAAGTCTTGGGTCCTGCGTCGGTTGCTGTCCCTTCTTCCATGATTTCAGGTCATCAGGGGTATAAAACATGCATCCGACACATTTACATCAGTCTTTCTTGCCGTGCGGTGCCCGAAGCAGAAGCAGTTCGCAAGTGCCGGTCGGCCGACTCCTGAAATTTTCGTTTCCGCATTTCAGATTCGAAGTCTTCAACTAAAATGCTAAGTACCCCATTGGGGAAACTTTTTCTTGCTCCTTACCGATATCAGTAAAAATTAATAATTGTATTACTTGTGGGAAGCAAATACCTCATAAGGATTTTCATTTGTACTGTATTCCTTGCCTAGGCCCTGACCACGACGTACCTTGCTGTCGGTTCTGTGCTTTATTTAATCAACACACTATCCGTTGTTGGTACATTTTTGCTTCTAAATATTTTGGCTCACACTTTAATTATCCAGAAATGACATCGGTTAGCAATCCAACTACCGGAATACCTAAAAAATGCAACGAAAAAGACAGAGACAGGCCGTTAAGGTCCAAAACTGCCAACGTCACTTCTCCTAAGCCAGTCGCCAGTTCACCGGTACTCAGTGAGGTGCTTTCACAGCCCCTGATACCCGCTACTTCTGATTCACAGGCCTCTACTGAGACCCATTCAGAGTCCGGTATGCCGTGAGACGCTTCAATTATGGACCCCGCGGATGTCTCTACCTTGGATGGGTCCAGAGCCGCTGTGCAGGCACTGGCTTCTGAGGGTGTATTCAGGCCTACAGATTTGCATATTAAACCAACACCTTTAATATTAAGGCCAAAATCTCAAACTATGTCTAAATAACCAATGCCTAGGCTGCATGTGCAGGCCCCTATGGCTAAAAAACAAATGATCAAAATGGCTGAAGATTTAATTACTCTAATCAGGGGTAGCCAGCCCCCCTCCCCACCTTCTAAGAGGCCTAGGCAAGAAATTGACTATGAATCTTCTGAACAGGATTCTATTTCTTCTGACTCTTCTAATGAACAGGAATTGTCTATACCTACTTATGAGGACTCTGATGCAGAGGATTCCATTCCTTCTGCTTCTCCCACTGAGGATTTTTCTTTTAAGGAAACTTTACATACCTTAATTTTGTTATGGAGAAACTCACTCTCCCTCCTTTCGAGCCAGCTGCTACTGCAGACTTAAAATTTCTCTCCTGGAAAACAGCTTTTCTTTTAGCAGTCACTTCAGCTAGAAGGATTTCTGAATTACAGGCTCTTATGGCATTGAAGCCTTTCATCATTTTTCATGTGAACAGGGTATCTCTCAGGACCAACCCATCCTTCATGCCCAAGGTGGTATCCAGAGTGGCTCTTAATCAGACCATTTATTTGTCAACTTTCTTTCCCAATCCACAGAACAAGGGGGAGCGGATTCTGCATTCATTGGATGTACACAGACAACTTAGATTTTACTTAAACAGGACTAAATCTCAAAGGAAATCTGAACAACTGCTGGTAGCATTTGCTGCAGGGGCAGAAGGAAAGGCTATTTCAAAGCAAACCATTTCATGGATAAGCTATTGTATTAATTTCTGCTATAAGCACCATGGAAAAACTATCCCCCAGGGGATCAGATCCCATTCCACCAGGGCTGCATCCACGTCAACAGCCTTTCTCAGAGGTGTTCCTACCAGGGATATTCTAGAAGCTGCTACCTGGAGCTCAGTTCATACTTTCACCAAACATTACCATTTACCACTTTTCTCTAAATCCAGAGTTGGCTTTGCCACTGCTGTCTTGCAGGGCCTTATAGCTGGTCCTAATGCTGTATAATTTCCTCCTCCCAGCCATAGCTTTGGGAATCTACCCAAATGTAATGACTGCAACAGTGAAACACAAAGAACATAGTACAGTTGTGTACACTTACCATAAATGTAGATGTTCGAGTGTATTCACTGTTGCAGTCCTGGTTACCCTCCCTCCAGCCCTCTGTTTTTCTCTGGCTATACCTCTACTTTCTTTTACTATGCTTAAAAGCCCTTCTGGTGTATTTGCTTTTGGTTGGAGGTATATTTTTGTGTTTTTAATTTTATTTGCTCCTCATTTGGGGGGCACCTGACATCTGGGGCAAGAAAAACTGATGTAATGGCATCAGCTGCATGTCTTATACCCCTGACGACCTGATGTCATGGAAGAAGGGACAGCAACTGACGCAGGACCCAAGACTTTGTTAATCAGGCCGACTGAGGGCAACCTGCCAGCAGATTACCCAAACGTAATGACTGCAACAGTGAATACACTCGAACATCTACATTTATGGTAAGTGTACACAACTGTACTTTCTCCACTCTGCTAGAATGAAGCCTGTACTTAGGCTGTGGTTGAATAAGCTGCTCAGTGGTGAAGCTAGTTCTTGCTGGAGATGGTGCAGAATACAGCCTGGGATACTATCAGGTCCCATGGAAGCTGTGTTCTTTGCCTTAGATAAGGCCTTTAACACTTGATCTATGGAGATGTGAGGTGCAGGACAAGTATCGGGGATGTCGAAAGGGCCTTTGTGAGGGGACAGGGGGTGAAGTTTGCACTGAACGTATCTGCTAGGTTGGCTAAGTAAACAGGATCAGTGTAAGTGATACCGTTAAGTATTAATTCAGAACAAACCTGGGCTTTCCCGTGGAGGTTCCTGACATAACTGAAGAAGGCTTTGTGGTTTCCATTTGTTTTGGAGGCTAGTTTCGATTCATAATTGGCTTTAGAGGTTTTCACTAGTGATCTAATTTGCTTGTTAAGGCTAAGGGGGGAGTTTTTCCAGTTTGGAATTTGATCCTTTTTACCCATGGAGAACAGTTTCTTCATTTTGTTGTAAAGCCTGTTGATAGAGGATGTCTACCAGACAGATTTGTATTTCCTTGTGCGCCAGGTTTTAGTTCTGTTGGGTATGGCTGAGTTCATACAGTTGTACAGATGTTTGTATACTGCATTGGCATACTGTTCACCATAGTTGTCTGCATCATCTGAGGGGGTTGGTAGTTTGAAGCTACTGATACCCTCCCTTAGGAGGTTGTAGTCAGCTTTTGAGAAGTTTTTTTAGCCTGATTATGGCTGGGGGGATAGAAACTTCAGATGAGACAGACCGATGATCTCATCTCACCAGGGAAGAACATACTGTGGGAGTGGTTCAGTGGTCACCCATGTTGGTGAGAACCAAGTCCAAAATGTTATCTCCCCTTGTGGGGGATGAGATGAACTGATCTAGTGCGTTAGAACTGATGAAGTCAAGGAATCGTTGTATGAGTGCATTAGTGTAGGAATAGTTCACCCAGTCTGTGGTGGGGTAGTTGAAGTCACCAATTTGTCTTTTGTTGACCGGGTTAGTCCAACTGGGCCAGATAACCCATTTTCAGTGGAAACCCAAGGAGAAAAGCTCCACACAAAAAATACAATAAGTTAACTATACAAGAAATATTAATACAATATAATGACAGACATACATGCAATATACAAATGAGCAAATACAAAATGGAGAAAAATTCAGAAGATAACCAAGAGTACAAATGTTTTACACAAAATATCAAAAAAATCATCATTGTTTTCATATTTACATAGCAAATAAACCAGAAATATAAATGTTTAGAACTTGTAGGATTAAACAAATAGGAGAAGAAAAAAGTAATAATAGAGGTAGAAACAGAGAGATAGAGAAAGCATAAATGAGTCTTAAGTATAAGAAAGTGAGAAGAAGTAGAAGAGAAGCAAGAAGTTCATTTATTTTGGAGGGAAAAAGACAGAGAATTAAATGGAATGGCACATATTTTATGCAAGAAATTAAAAGCCTGGTGAAACTATTGCAGCATATACTACTGACTTAAGAAATAAAGTAAAAACACGCAGATTTGGTGATTTTATGAGATGAGTTGATAAAAGACCGTCTTGTGCGTGGTGTTAATAATGATGCAGTGACAAAGATTTTGCTTCAAGATAGTCCCCCGTATTCAGCAAGCAGCCGTGCAGCAATAAGTTATTCCTGCATGGCAGGGACCTTCCTGTTCAGCACAGCAGCGCGCCATGCGTATGCATGAAGGTGCACTGCAGTGCTGCAATATGTACATGGAAATGTGCACGAGCACAGGCAGTGTGCCTGAGAGCAGAGCTCTCACAATAGACATGCCCCCTGCACTCCAGAATTGCCGTTTGGCAATTTAAAATGAGTGAGAATGCTTGTAACACCCCCAACCCGTCAGGGTAGGAAATAAGACCAAAGCCATAAGGGACAGTCATCCCAACCAAGCCAAAAGTTGATAGAATAACAGATTTAGCATAAGCACATAGCGCACACCTTCCAACCTGTCAGAGTAAGGAATGTGGACAAAGCCATAAGGGACAATCAGCCCTACAATGCAGAAAGTTGATAGAATAACATGTTCAGCATTAGTATGGATATTCTGAAGGGTACAAATAAAAAAACACAACAAATAAATTATTATTTTTTATATATGCAATAAAGTTTAAGCATAGCTGCGCGGGTGTGCTTGCTGCTTAGCTACGCTTAGCCCAGCTGAAACGGCACGATAAGTTAAAAAACAATAGACATCCAACAAAGGATAAGTGCAATAGTGTAGCAGTTACAGCGTACACCTTGCATGTAGTCATTTACGGTTCGAGCCTGACCAAAGCCATTTCCATTTTGTGTGTGCAAACATTAAAATTAAAATTTTTTGTATATTTATGTAAGAAGTAACTGATTTTTCTCAACCAGAGTAGTGTATTAGGCCCAGATGTGAGGTGTCAGTGTAATAAGTAGTGAAACCCCCATATAAACACAAGTGTCCCATACAGTATAGTCACACAAGAACAAATTAATCACAGCACATTGGAGGATCTCAGGGAAGGTAAATAAATCTATATTAGGTGATGAATGATGAATCAATCCCATACAGGTGGTAGACCAATATAATAAAACATAAGCAATGTTAAGCATTGCACAGCTATGTTGACCGGGTGTAAGCATTGTGTACATATGAATACTAAGCAATGAATAGCCCGGCTAAGTGGATTTGCCCAGTGATAAGCAGTGCTGAACCCACCCCTTTAAGCACTGCCAACCTTAGCTAAGCAGGTTTGCCCATAGCTTAGCTGAGCTCAGCAATTTCAAAAGTAATCAATCACGGCAAAGTGCAGGAAATCGGCCCTATTTAAACCCTGTAGGTGGGAATACAGCCCATATCCAGTTGGAGATCATCACTGCAGGCACCATGGCTGGAGTAGCAGAAGGTGTTCGCTTTCGTTCGCAATGCTGGGGCATTCTGGAGTCCAGGGTCATGGTTGGACTCCTTGTTGAAAACCATGATTTGAGACTGCTGCAGGGCCAGTACCAGGGCTCAGAATATAAAGCAGAGGCCTGGAACCATCTCGCCCATGAACTCACCAGTGGTACAGGAATCCCTCGGACTGGTGAGCAGATTCGGCATCACTATGCTGATCTCAAGCAGAGAAAGAGGGACCTTCTGGACCAGTGGGAACAACACGCTTGGGCAGGGAATGCTCCAGTAGTGTATAAGTATCAGTATCGATTGCTGTTTAAGATAGTCCAGGCTGTGTATGTGATGGATAGGTAGTCATAAATGCTTCTCTGTCTCCTGTACAGCTGCAGCTTAGAGGGCTTTGAATGTGGAGGCACATGGAAGCAGGTTGCAAAGGCTGCACCTTGAGGCTGGTGAGTACTGATCTAGCTGGCAGTATAATCAAAAGTAGTAGAATATCACCTGTCAGTGCTTTAATCTGTGTATTGTTTGAACCAAATACAACTGAAATTACCACAGATAATGCTAGTGATATACATAAAACAGTGATAACCTGTCAATAAAGCTATACAACTCTGGACTGTTGTGTTTTATTTGCAATGTGTTAGTAGGAACTGGAAATGTGTATAGCTTTTGCACAGCAAATATGGCTCTGATAGCATTAAGTATCTGAGGTTCATGTGGCAAACAGTCAAGTCTTGTACAACAGATTAAGCATGACAAAGTTCCCCTGCACTATGATCTGATAGCTGAATATTAAAAATGCTTGCTAACCCTTGTTTCCTGTAATGTAATATCTGAAAGTGTGAGTACACAGTAGAACAACTGTCTGCCATCCAGGAATGTCAGAAGTACAAGGTCAGATTGGCCAAATCAAAGACTAATATGTAGAAAACACTCACACAAGAAATAGCAGTTCCTTGATACTTTGTTCTGATAAACATCAGCATTGTGACTACTTTTTGAATAAACTGGCAGGGTTTGAATCCCGGGAGTGGTAAGCTGTCTGTATATTTTCACACAAGAATATGTGAGTATTGTTACAAACAGTAGGGTATTGTAAACACACATTTTTCCATAGCTCCGGTAGGTAAGGCAGGCTGGATATTAACAGTAGGATGTGTCTCTTATACACTGTGTAGAACAAACACTGGCCAGCCCCAAGGCTGCAGATGACAGGAAGAGAAGTACATAGACAACTTAGTTTTCCCCAAAAAATGTCCCTCAAGTGTCACGTCATCACGGCTATTGGTCACTGTCCCCAGAACCCATGGTGCTGTACAAAAATGAAGTTAGACTATGACATTAGCACAGACACATGCAGTATGATTGCACACATCAAAGTCGAACCCTGTTAATGTGTAGAAACAGTCAGGTAGTGTTAACCCACCTTTTTCCACAGGTTCGGTAGGTAAGTACAGCTGTATATTAGGTGTATAAAGTTTGAAATGATAACTGTGTACAACACCCACTGGCCAACCCCAAGCCCATAGGTAGATGTAATTTCAGGTCATATCTGGAGGGTACTGAGTAGACTATAATGTACAGAACAGTTGTGAGCAATGTAATAACAAATAGTTGTTCATTTCTCTGTCTCACCCCCCACCCTATCTGCAACAATAATACAACCAAAAAAAAAAAAAAAATGGTATGTTTTTAACAAACCTACTGTTGGGACATGTTCCCTATTGTTATACCAATATTTCAATGTCTGTTTATTGCTGTTCCCTGTTGAAATGAAATCATTGGTGGCTTGTTGCTATCAATGTAACAGGCATGCTGCTGTAATATCCACTGTGGTTCCATATCTGCATGTATTCTGTTTGCTATGCAACTGATTGAAATTTGTGTTATGGTGTCTATTGGAACACCCATGCATGCTGTTATAACTAATCCTGGCATTGTATTGTTCATACCTAACCAACATATGTTGCAAACTGTCAACACCCTAGCTCATCTGGGAAGGACGATCCCAGCGGATCTGCCTGTCCCGTCTCATCTGGCCGTGGCACCGGGCCTCAACATGTCTGGGACCCATCCTGGATCTTCCTCGTCCACTGGTCCTGCACCACCCATGGGTGGAACCACTTCAGGGGATGGGGCTCATCTCCCCTTTCGGAGTGGGCGCGGACAGGAGCCCATCACCTGATGTCAGGTCCAGGGTTTGGTGCATAGGGAGATGCAAAAGGAGTTTGCAGCTCAGCTACACCAGCTTGAGGGCTGTGTGGTGCATCTTGAGGGTTAGCCTGCCCCTCCTGCTCAGCCCCCAGCACAGCCACCTTTGAGGCCATGAAGATGCAGTGGTGACTGCCCATGGGTGAGGACCTCAGTCTCACTGTATCCATTTGTGGGCTCATGTGCCTCTGATTCCCAACCACCCTTCCCGTCAAGGTGTTCACCCCCATGTGTCATACACCACCCTTGTCTGCTGTCTTGTCTGTCTTGTCTGTTTTTCTACCCAACCTCTGTCCCCACATATACCTACTATCCTTCCCCAACAACCCACTCTCACCTTAAAAAAAAAAAAAAAAAAAGGGGCAATCTGTTCCCACAAAAAAATTATGCCCCATACATAGCTGGCCATTTCACAGACATGTCCACTGGATACATGTAATCTTCCAATTGCCTAGACAACACATTACTGTTGTCCTCACCCCTCTCCTAGGAGTATGAGTATCCAAATTCACCTCCAAATTTAATACATATGCATAGCTGTTGCTGTAGGAGAAATGGACAGCTATGGACCTTCCCTACTCCCATCCTGCACATCCCAGATATCTGTCTTTCATCTTGTTTTTCCCTCTGCATGCCCCTTTTTTCACCACTTTCCTATCACCCCTTTTTCTTTTCTTTCAAAGAAATTAGCGTGGGGGTTAGCGGGAGTAAGCGCCTCTAAGTGAAGCTAAAATGGAGTAACCGTATTTTAGCAATGTTTAGCATCACGCAAACATGCTTAAAGCTGCTTTAAAGTGCCTTAATCATCCTCTCACCATCATCATTATATGATTGTAAACATATATCTGTGAGTGTTTGCTCTATATATGTGTATATACATATACACACACACATATATATATATATATATATATATATATATATATATATATATATATATATAAACAACACACTTGCAGATAAATACTGGTAAGCCTAGCAAACACCACAGTACAATGGCTGTGTGGCTAGATATATCCCCCATGAGAGTCACACAATACCCCTACATATCCTGTGGCAGGTCATACTGTAGATTGAATGCTGGGGTGGTATGGGACATTCATCTGCTGAACCCACACATACACAGTCCAAATATCAAGTAGATGCTGTGCTGCTACATAATCATGATAGACCTTACACAGTGGCCAGACATACAGCAATCTCTTAGGCAAGTAATTGAAATGACTAAAGAGAGCACAGTGAAACCCAAACAGCCAGTAATCCTACAGTTGCCCCCTTATCAAATGGCCAGAGTGTGATATGTTTGCACAAATGAGAATGTTTGCATTATAAAACACACATACCACCATTTTCCCAAAAAAGGTTTATTTCTGTACTATTTCAGTTGTTTATGTCATGTCTTACAGCATGTAAGTGCGTAAAATACAACATAACTGAATTATGTAAATATTAAAGGAAACATATGATACATTCTTGTTTCTACCATCTCAGGACATTTTCCAATTGTCAGAATTGTCGTCAGCAGTACCATACTTCTCAACCTGTTATAGGCAAAAATATGGACACAGCATAACATGATGGTGGACAAATAGGGACTGAATATATATATATATATATATATATATATATATATATATATATATATATATATTCTCTTACAATCTCAGAAAGCTGATAGAATACTAGAGGTTTTGCAGTAGCATTACTTTTCTGAAGGACGTGGAGTCTTACCATCAAAGGTTTGTCATCACTGAATGAGTTCAATCCTCAGCTTTTTTGCCAGAAAGGAACCTAATGAAGGAGGAACACACAAAAGTTATGATGCCAACTTCTGGACATTATAGAACAATGTGTACAGTTGAGGGTTATGAGTAGGCCACAACTGACTAAACAATGACCATGCCTTGCACAGAGGGACAGGTGGTAACCAAAGTAAGCCACACAAAGTATCAGACACTGATGTCATGGCAAAAGCCTTCAAGTAGTACAACAGTACAAAACACACTTGCCTTGAATACAAAAATCAATCAACACTCAATTACATGATTAAGCCAAAGGGTTATTTCAAGGTGACTGACATCAGCAGGTATGCTAAAGTGGGCAATGGCAGGTGTAGTGAGTGTGAATGGCCTCAAAATCATTCACCTCTACATTCACACACACACACACACACACACACACACACACACACACACACACACACACACACACACACACACTATCACAGTTGCCATGTATGGGATTAGAACTCCTGCCTATCTAGTTTGCTACACTACAGTATTACACAGTTATTGCGAGTGCCACGGAGCTTATAGGATTGAGATTTGGCTGATAGTTTATTTCAAGGTGACTGACATCAACAGGAGTGCTAACATGGGCAATGGGAAGTGCAGTGTGTGTGAATGGGCCATAAATCATTCCTCTGGAAACACACACACACAGACTCAGTCACACACAACTTTACATTTGACAGGACTGAGTATACAAATGCTACATAAATACTGATTTTTACTATTGTGTTACACAGTTATCACAGGCATCGCACATAATATAGGGCTGAGGGCTACCAAAAGGAATGTCTACAGTGATTGACATCAGCACATCATGTGATATCAACCAATTGGATGTGTAGTGGGTGGGACAGGCCTCATAATGGAATTTTATCTGTCAATGTCTGTCTCTCTCATCCCTACATCTCTGTGTGTGTATGTTTGATATATTATAGTGTGCTGGCCTTGGATATGTGTGAGTATTCCTATCCAATGTGTGTGTGAAGCATAAATGGTGTACAAGTCAGTGTGTGTGCACAGACATCTGCAAATGACAGATATGTATAGTCCACTGTGTTGTCAGACATGGGCTTCATTTCTCTAAGTGTAGCAGCATGCCCAGTATGACCTTCTGTATTGAGTGTGTGAATCCATTCCCGGTAGGGTTGTACTCCAATCCAGGGTTTGGTGTTCTCAACTTACAGATAGCAACTTGTTTCTGCAGTATATCTGTAGATAGGTTGATAATATGGAGTCACAATTGACGACAGATACGGGGATACTGTAACTATTGCTGTCTGTGCTGCTTGTGTTACATGGTTGGTGTTAGCAGAGATATTCAGACATATGTACTGTTTTACACTGTGATGTATTATGTCATCGACTATTGACAGATATACTTATTTGCTCACAGTTATTTACTGGGAAATACAAGATGAATGAAGCTGAGTCCAGTATTGTGGTCAACAGCGTACACATTCTTGCACACTCCTGCCTTTCTGGAGGGGTAGCTACAGACACTTGCTGATGGGTCTGTGTATGTAAATGGTCCAGCACCTTGGTAGTATGGTGGCTGAGGATCCCCTTCTTGTACATATATCAACTTAACAGAATGGCCATATCCTGCTGTGGCCATACCTCACAGCTGTACAGATTCACCCAGGTTACCCAGAGGCAGGGCTCATATATCGGGTCAGTTCCCCTTCACATTGTGCTTTACGAGCAGGTTTGTAGCCACCCATTACTGGGTTTGCAGGCAGGGGCAGTATGGGCACACATCAGAGTTTCAGACTTTAGACACTCCATGACGTCCATGTATCTACATCCCCCACTCTGTTATTTTATCCTCTTCTTAACATTATGTGAGCGATATCTGGGAAGTATCCCTATAGTTGGCCCTTCATCCCAGCGGTATTTATGGATTGGTCCACAGTTCATGCAGTAGGACATGGGGGGCATGCTACTGGGATTTGTCAACATGGCCTTGCATTTGTGTTCTGTTGACTGTGTTAGTTTATTTGGGACCCCATGAGATACCATATATTGGCACTACGGGTGAGACACAGACCTTTGACAGAGGACTGTAGGCCATTTGGTTGTGATGCAGGCCATCTGTAGCAGCCCAGTGCATTCTGTCTTTCCTACATTCCCAGGCTGAGAGCCAGTGGATTTCCCTGGGGTGACAGGGTAAGTGTACAAGGTGTTAATGGCAATAGTTCCTGTACATATTGACCCATTGGTCTGGATGCAGGCAGGGTGCTGCTTACAGCTAGGGACACACCTGCATAGGACACCTCTTCAGCATACTGCATTCTGTGGTATTCCCATAAAGAAGTGGAGTCATACTATACTCATTCCCAACTACAAGGATATGACCTGTGATAAACCTGTGGCTGATGGTGGGGTGAGCTGAGTGCATGTGTGATATGGAAGCTACTTGTAGCTGACTCACAGATATACCTGGGACATTCCCCTTATGCTGCCTTGTGTAGGGACACAGACAGTCTTGCATTACTTCATAACTGTGCCTTTTGTGGTCTGCCAGTGATTGGCCAGAATACATCAGTATTCCATACTACACAGACAACTAATGTGCTGCTAACCTGTACGTACAATTCCAAAGGTGTGTGCAGTTGACAGTTACATTTTATGTACTCTGTCTAGGGTACTTCCACCTGTGTACTGTGTGTATGTATGGGCCCACATTCATGGCATGTCCGTCTTTCAGGTGGTGACAGATGTTGACATCGGGACAGTGAGTGTGGATGACTGCTGACATGGGTATTGCTGAGAAGCATTGTGGTTGGCATTGCAGTTGTCGGAACATGGACCTGTCACCCACAGTACTGCCCATATGCCACCGAGACACAACCCTCCATGCCTACATGCTGACCACTTCCACACAATATTGAACACACAACAACCTAACACATGGACCCCTGCATATTTTACACATGCAACAATCTATCCTGTAGATTGGGCCAGCTCAGCTAATCTGTGCTCCACTGTTATTACACCTCACACTTACATGTTACTACATTTCTACATAGGATTGTGGAGGGGGGCACACCTGACGACTTTAAACATTTGCTGTGACTGTACTGATATTTCAGGTACTCTGTTGGCTTCCATTTCATTTTGTATTCTGACCTATCATGCAGACTGGAGGCATATCAGTAGAGTACAGATCTTAGTTTTTTATTGGCCTACATTTCAGTTTCAGACTTCTTACCCTTCAGAACTGACATACAACTGCCAGACCTGTTGTGGTCTGTCTGTGTAGGTCTGTACGGGGGCTGTTAACCATTGCCATCAATTAGAGGCCTTAGCCCAGCCCTTCTTTATGGTCATCTACACCTGTCCTGCTGGCTGAGGCTGGTGGTGGGTATGTGAGCCTCATTGACATGCATGTGTGTGTCCTATGGACACACATTTGGGCCACCACATGTACTGCAGTGGGATTTGTCAGCTTGTCTAGTACTGCCTAGTATGTTGACAGCAGTATTTGTTATGGATTTCATACTGCCCATATAGGTGCCCACTATCTGCTGCCATCCCATTCAGCCACCCAATTCCTGTGCATGCTCACGTCCATACAGTAGATACAACTATCAGAACATACTACTCCATTCAGCAATTGACAGTAAGACTGACTTACCTTGTGGTTGTGCCAGTACTGAGGATAGTGCTGGAGGGCTGACTATATCGGATGCACATAGTACACTCCGTATACATGGTAAAGCACAGGTAGTGTCATACTTGGCATCCTTTTTACTGTATGTATGAGTCAGAGAGAGGTGTCATTCCCTGAGTCTCTACTGTGTCAGTATATGTGCTATGTGTTGCCTCTGCCAAGGCCTGGGCATACTATGCATGCCTCCTTCTGCCTACATGGCCAGGCTCAGGTAGTTCCTCCTCCGAGTACCTCTGTTCCTGTCATGGCCTTGGCAATGGTGGGGGGCTTTGTGACCTTGCCCCATGCTGTTCCTGCTGCAGCTGTTTCTGCAGGATCATATTGTGTAGCATGGCACATACTATGAACATTTGTATACATGTAGCTGGTGAGTACTGCAGGGCTCCACTGGATATGTCCAGGCAACGGAAATGTGACTTGAGCATCCCAAATACACACTCTGTTATGATTCTGGTTTGTGCTTGTGCCTCATTACGGAGTTCTTGTTCAGGTGTGTGTGCATTTCTGAGGGGTGTCATCAGCCACTGCCCCATTGCGTAGCCAGCATCCCCCACTAGGTGGCCATATGGGATGTCCCCAGTGGCAAATGCCTGGTACAGCTGTGTCATATGCCAGATGTGGAAGTCGTGATAGCTTCCAGGACTGCTAGCACACACATTCAGGATAATGCCCTGGGCATCGCACATGACCTGGCAGTTGATGGAAGGGAAGCCCTTGCAGTTTATGTAGACCCTACCCCGCTCACTGAGTGGTGCTTTGATGTGTATGTGAGTGCAGTCTATAGCACCCACTACCTCAGAGTATTCTGCTATTTGGTGGAAGAGATGCATATTGCCGGTCAACTCCTCATGGGTGTTGAGGAAATATATGTGCTCACTGGCATGAGCTGTCATGGCATCCAGGAACTGGTGGAGTACCCTGGATGCTGATGCCTATGAGATTCCCATGATATCCCCAGTTGACCTTTGGAAGGTACCTGTGGCTAGTATTCTTAAGCCTACACATAATTTGGTATCCACTGGGATGGGTTCCCCTCTGTTGGTTCTGTGTGTGAGGCATGGCCGACACAGCTCAACAATTTGCTGTAGGAGGTCCCTGTCCACCCTATAGTGCTCCACTATCTCCAGCTCATGTAGCCCCTGGTAGGTTACCCTGGGTCTGTACACTTTTCTCCTTCTCCTCACTGTGGGTTGGTCATCAGCATTCTCATCCCCACCACCCTCAGCCTCTTGCACATATTGATGTATGAGAGCAACAGCAGTCCCTAACAATTTGTTAGTTTTGTCAGGTAAAATTTCCCCCATCTGTGTACACCGGTGGTGTAGAGTTTGTGGGAAAAAACAGACAGAAAGGTGTTTGCATAGTTTATAGTAGTATGCTAGGCTGTTCCATGTGTAATTGGCTGATTCTGATACATTTCACCTGCCAACTATGCTAGTTCTCCTTGATTGCCTTCCTACTGCTGTTTTCCCTTCCCATTGCCTTCCCATTTAAGCCCTGAGGTGCGTTGCGCATACCCAGTGCTCAGATATGAACAGAGCTGCTATTTCCTGCTTTTTTTTTTTTTTTTAAATTTAAAACCTGGCGTGTGGCGCGCACACCCGTTTAGGCAATGTAAACACTGCTAGGCAGCCTCAGACACACCCCCTACCTTAGCTGTGCTTAGCTAAGAGCAAACACAGGCCACAAAGCTCCAATAAGCTTACAGGATGCATGACACTCCCCCTTATGAGGTCATCCACCTCTTATACTTCTACACTGGTGTTGCTGCACCTACACAGTTGGGTGCAAGCTAACACTGAGAGGAAATCTGTGATTCAGTATCAGTCCCCTCATTTGCATAAAACAGAATGCTAATTCATAGTTACCACACTCACACTGTGCCTTCCCCCTTAGCAACCACTATTCCCTGGTATTGTTGTCTTATGCATGCCAGTGACTATTATGGCTAAATGCTGATTTGGGTTTAAAAGCTTATTTCCAACTTTTTTTCTTATTTTCAGGGTGATCCCATTTGCACACCACTGCCCTATGCTTAAACGGTCAAACTCGGCCAAGAAAAAAATAAAAGTTATTTTTTATAATTTTGCAACTATTTCTCATGCCAATGGCCATATATCTGGCCATTGGCATGCCTACTACATTGAATACATGCTTTCTTTAGAGCTGTCATGCCTCCGTTTTGTAATTTGCAGAAATGTATTCGGTTAGGTTAGTAACCAAATACATTTCTGCAGGTTACACTATTCCTGCACAGACGCCTGCCTGCTTCCTGGATCACTAATTCACCTCATTTGTATGGTTTTCAACAGCAAATGAGGTAATTAGCATATAGCAGTGGTGTCCGTGCAGGAATAGTGTAGGAGTGCTTCTGCACATCCTGGGAGCTCGTTCTTGGATTGCCTGTCAGCCATATTGCATGCAGGAGCTCTTGCACTATTCCTGCACTCTGTGCAGAGCTTGCTGAATCCAGGAAAGTGAATTAACTTTGAGCAAAGCTATAGAGATTTGCCAAATACATGAACTAACAGAAAAGCACATGAATATGCTTACGAATGAGAAAAGCATGCTTGCAGTATCTGCCAGTGCAAATGTTGATAGTGTACAACATAAAAGTTAAGATGAAAAAGAGATATAAACCAAAGGGTGTGACAGCTAATCTTATTGTTAACTTTCGCAATTGTGGAGGCAGGCATAAATCTAAATGAGAAAAGTGTTTAGGTTTTGATCAGCAATGTCACAAATGTAAAAAGTGGAATCATTTCAAAAAGGCTTTGCAAGTCTAAAATGGCACAATCTTTTATTAAAAGAGAGCATTCAAAGAACAGAGAGCTGTGAGCAAACGTTTTATGTTGATGGTGTCTCAGTGATCGATGAAACAGTTAATACAGTAGACTATCAGTTGTCAGCAAAGAGTGAAATATTTGTACTGTACGAATTAATGGGAAACCTGTAGAGCTTAAAGTAGATACTAGATCCATATGCAATGTTTTATCAGCACAAATGCTAAACTAAAGCTGGTGAGAAACTTGATTCATCAAAATGTGCAAAACTAGTTGCTTATGGTGGTGAAGAGAGTCAAACTGATGGCGCAGTAGTTCTTTCATGCCATTCTGCTGGAAACAGCTATGACTTGCAGTTTTACATAGTCAAAAGACACGTGCAGTCAGTCACTGTTAGGCCTCAAAGACAGTTTGAGAATGGGACTGATTTTATTTAATAAAGAGGTCCGCCATATAAGTACGAACAACAACGATAGTTTTACACAGAATATTTTTAGTGAATATGCTGATATTTTCAAAGACGAGGTTGGCAAACTTCAAGTTACATATTCCATTAAGTTAAACCATGAAGTAAGCCCAGTTGTCAGACCAGCAAATAAGATTCCGGTAGCAATGTTGAGTAAAGTAAAAGCAGTACTAGACAAAATGG
The DNA here is from genome assembly GCF_019279795.1 of Protopterus annectens. NCBI lineage: Eukaryota > Metazoa > Chordata > Ceratodontiformes > Protopteridae > Protopterus > Protopterus annectens. The sequence goes on along the minus strand of NC_056747.1, from coordinate 1,164,209,667 downwards.
TGAATTTAGGTGTCCTTACTTCAGTTGAAGAACCGACTGAATGGGTATCCTCCATGGTCGTAGCTCATAAGAAAAGCTCAGATGATATTGAAATATGTATTGATCCAAGAGACTTAAACAAAGCACTTAAACATCATCATCATCTGATGCATACAATAGAAGTAGCCACTCTCATGCCAAATGCCACTGTTTTTTCATGCAAAAAGTTCCTTTTGGCAAATTTCTCTGGATTGTAAATTTTCATTGTTAACCACTTTCAGCACACCATTTCATAGATACAGATTTTTGAGAATGCTATTTGGGATAAATTCTACCAGTGAAGTATTTCAATGTGCAAAGGAACACATTTTTTCTGGTTATCCATGTGCTATCGTAGACAACATTATTGTAGAGAGCAATGGTGAAGATGAACATTATAGAAATCTCAGGAAAGTTATAGACTGTGTGCACAGTCTTACAACCAGATCCATCTAAGCAAGCAGGAATCGTTGAGACGCCAGTTCCAGAAAATGTCACATCTTTACAATATTTTCTTGGTATGGTCAACTATTTAGGAAAGTTCATCCCAGACTTGAGTTAGCTTTCTGCACCATTATGTGAGATGACACGTAGAAATGTAAACTGGTCCTGGTTAGAACAACACCAAAGAGCATTTGATATTCTGCAGAAGAAAATTGCCAGTCCACCCACATTGAGATATTATGATGTTCATAAACCTGTAACTCTTTCTTGTGATGCTTCAAAGTATGGCCTTCATGCAACATGTCTTCAGGAAGGCATACCAGTAGCCTATGCATCCAGAACTTTAACCCAATCAGAGATGCTGTATGCAGAAACAGAAAAAGAGCTTTTGGTAGTAGTGTTCACATGTTCGAAGTTCAAGTAATTACATTTATGAAAGACCTATCCAAACAGAGACTGATCACCAACGTCTTGTGACAATTTAAAAAAGTGAATACATACAGCCCCAGCACGCTTGCAATGCATGATATTAAAATTGGCAAATAGAGATGATCACCAACTTCTAGTGGCAATTTTAAAAAAGCCAATACATAAAGCCCCAGCATGCTTTCAACACATGATGTTAAAATTGCAATAGTACCATTTCAATATTGTCTATACAAAAGGCAAATATTTATACCTTGCTTATGCTTTGTCACAAGCACCCAGACAAATAACAGAACAGCATGAAAATGAGAAAGCAGACTTTAAAGTCATGGAAGTCAGAAATGATTCATCATCACATCTTGATGAACTCAGAAATCACAAAACTTCAGACCCAATTCTCCAGAAGCTGAAAATCATTATCAGTCAAGGATGGCCAGCATGACAAGCCAGGGGTATTTTCCTTACCAAGACAAACCCATGATGGAAGATGGAATCATCATGAAAGATCCTAAAATGGTAATTCCTAAAACATTACAACAGGAATATATCAGAATTTTGCATCATTGTCACCTGGGTACGGATTCAACCAAAAGAAGGGCAAGAGGCATGGTATTTTGGCCTTCGATGTCAAAAGATATAGAGAAGGAACTCTAGCATATTCAATTTGCAACAGCACCAAACTGCACCAACAAAAATAACCACTTCGGATAAATCAGATTCCTGAATTGCCATGTTCGACGGTTGCTACAGGTATTTTTGAATGGAAAGATCAGCACTACTTAGTGTTAGTAGACTCTTATTCAAAGTGGTTTGAAATTGACCTTCTTCCTAACTTAATGTCTAGTACTGTCATTACGAAATTGAACAGACATTTTTCTATCCATGGTAGTCCGCACAAAGTCGTATCTGACAATGGTGCACAATTTATAAGTCAGCAGCTCAAGAATTTGCTGAGGCTTGGGACTTTGTCCGTGTTACTAGTAATCCTGAGTATCCACAGTCCAATGGATTAGCTGAGTGTGCAGGTCAAAGTGCAAAGTACTTGCTGGAGAAATCCAAGAGAGATGGTCCCAATGTTTTTCTTAACCTACTTAATCTCAGAAACATTCCTTGAGATAATTTGCTTGGTTCACCTGCTCAGAGATTCATGTCCGGACAGACTACAACAACTCTTCTGATCAGTAAACATTTGTTAGTACCAAATGCAAAGGAAAACAAAATGGTTAAAACTCAACTTTCAAGAAAATGTCAGTCACAAAAGTTTTACTATGATAAGTCCAGTAAACCTCTTAGACCATTAAGACAAGGTGAAGTTGTGAGAATGCAAACATCTAAAGGATATGAAAGAGTGAGTATCGTCAAAAACCTTTATGAAGAACTGAGATCTTACATCATACAATCTGAAGGAATGGATTTCAGGAAGAATCAAAGACATATATTGCTAGTCTCCAAACCAGTGACTCAGCAGATTGCCTCTGCCGATGACTCTACTTGTTCGAATTCCAGTGGACAGTGTACTTTCTTCAGGTAAACCCCTGATGTTCCAATTGAGAAAGAATCCCCAGAGACTGTCCCTGTTGCTAAACCCAGTCAAAGTTTTTATGTGACTAGATCGGGTAGAATTTCTATTTCTAGACCCGATCTGAAATGTGCAGTGACTTGGACTTGAGTTCAGATTTGTTGCTGAAATGTTGATGTGATATCTAGCTTATAAAATGTCTTGTTCTCCTAATGCATGTCGAACAAATTAAAGAGGGAGGATGTAGATCAGTGTGTATCTTGAACATAGTCAGCCACTGTAGCTGGATAGCATGTACATATAAGTTACTGAGCACGTGCAAGATCAGTGCCATTTTGTATAGCCAGCCAGAGTGAGTGCAAGCATGCATGGAGCTGCACTTGTGAGAGTATTTGAAGTTACAAGTCAGTTAGCTTATGAAGTTCAAAGTATATGTTCCAGTTACAGCTCCTGATGTGTTCATGTACACTAAATGACTTAAACACATAGCCAGCGTCAATGTCTCATTTGAATACACAAGACATGCAACATGTTATACAGTTCCTTGTCATCTCCATTTGAACCTATGTCACATTTTACAAGACTTTTTTTTAATGAAAATCCTCAAACAAAAAATAAATAAATAAACACACCCCCAGAACACCACCATAATCTATTAACTTAAAGCAAACATATGAAATTATGTGCATCTTCAAATAATGAAGTTTAACCCTCCTGATAAGAACAATTGTCCAAAATTTACAGCTGCACCCATAGTCATTACCTAGCCTAAAATTAAGGTTATCTATGCTAAAACTCATGTTATAGCCTGTGCTCTTACTTATATTAATTGTTGTCTGTCCTTGTCTTTTCTTTATTTCCCTCTCAGAAAACATTAACTTTTAGCCTTAAGAAAATTTGCACTGGCTATCTTAAATAAAACTAAATTATATACTGCTCAAGTAAATGCATTGAGGTATTTAGGTACCAGGAAAACTGGTATCTCTTATTCACTTCTAATAATTTAAAACTTTATTTTTTGCTACTTGGTTGCCCTTGTGCCTTTTAATTTTAGGTTTCTCTCAGCAAACAATGTCCTGAGCTATCAAGATTTATTGCCTGGACCTGTACTCAGCTTGTCACCATGGAGTAATAAGACTAGAATGTACAGCTGTCTTAAGCTGCAAACTTTTCAACTCACACAGAGCATTTATTTGCTAAAGGAAAACATTTCATTACATTCACAGTGTTCTCTTATTTTTTATAGCACACATGCTTACATAAGAAACTTGTTATTAGATTAAGCCAAGAACGTTAATCCAGACATTCACTTATACAAAAAGTAAGATAAAACATCTTAACTCTACATATATTATAAGCAGTGCACTTTTACACCCCATCCCCATCCAAACAGCCTAGGATTATAACATATTAACTTGAACATGCTTTTGTCCAGCCTTTGTTCTTTTTCACATTGTAATACCTACATTTATTAAAACCAAAAAAGATAAAAAAACTTGTTTACTTTAGTATCTTTACCACATAAAGCAGTCAATGAAAATGCTTTACTATTTAACATGCAATTCATAACATTAAATGTTTTATACATATACTATTAAGAACAGAACTTGTTTTCCTTACACTTATTTTTTCCTTCTTTTTTCCCTTTAGTGCCCTTCCAAATATATGCCCTTCAGTCTCCCTATAACAATGGTGCACAACCTTTTTGTGAGGAGGACCACTACATTAATTCGTAATGCATCTGCGGGCCACCTCAAAACAGAGTAAGTCATCGTGAGTTAACAATAGGTACAGGTGACTGGCATTTTTAGTTAAGACAACAGTCATGAAATTGCCTGTTTTCTACATCAGCTTTGCATTTAACTTTATTCTGGTTGCATCCATGACTTATTATAAACTCTTGCAGAAGTTACTACTGTTTACAGATTGCAAGTTATAAACAACATAGAATAGTTAATTCTGCTGCTAAAATTAGAGGTGTGCACAACTGCAGTCAATTAGGTAAGTAAGCATGCGTTGGAAAGTTTGCATGAATTGAGTAAGGCATAGCATTTTTTCACCCTTTTTAAACTTTTTTGATTACTCTCTGGGAGCTGGATGGCATTGCTTTGCAGGCTGGATTTGGTCCATGGGCCGGATGTTGTGCACCACTACCCTATACATTTAACAAATTCAAAAAGTCCATTCTTCTCAGCCACTTTTTCTTGTAAAGCCATACTTCACTAATGTGATTAATTTTTTATAGTCTCGCATTTATTCATTAATTTAATGTGTTGGTCTTCTTGTTCATCTCCCAAACCCAGGCTCCAGTTCAAGACCAAGGTATTCCTGATTATTCTTGTTAACTCATATGTCTTTTTCTTTCTCTCAAGCATTTTCCTTTGGAAGACTGGAAAATGCTTCACTTACAAAGTCTTTCTATGGGCTTCATTATCAGAAAAATGAGAAGCAGTCTCCCTCTTTTAGATGGCTCACTTTATGTTGGACAAACTTTTGTATTTCCTCCTTAATCTGATTTGCATCAAAAATGGTTTTGATCCTCAAGGAAAAAATATACTGAAGACAGCTGGATACAGCAGCTTGAATTTCATACCTGTTGCTCAGCATTCCCCGATTGCTAAGATAAATTTGCTTCTGTTCTGCCTGGTATACAGGGAATCATCATTTTCCAGAAACACTCTACTGTCTCCAATTTTTAATACTTTGCCCTTCTACCACAATTTTGACAGGACATCAACTCTTTCTGCTGGTATGATTGCATCTTTACTAATACAGGTCTTAGCTGCTTTATTATGGCCAGGTTTGGAGCATACATATGATGTGCTCTTTCAATTAACAAATCCTTCTTTGGAATACCAGTCCAGTTGCTTATTTCTGCTTTCATAAAATTAATACAAGATGTTCTTTCCAGTTGCTCTGGTAGAGCAGAAAATCGCAGGTTTTCTCTTAGTACACTGTCCTCTAACTCTACCATTTTTGAAACAGCTCTTCTTGAGCAGTCTCATACTCATCCAGTGTTTTCTTCATTTTGGCCTTCTAGTTTTTACAGGGTTTTTTTTTCAGTTCATCTAAGTAGCTGTTTAAAGCTTCTTCCATGTTTTCCAGCCTTTTGTTATTTGAGTTGATATACTCTTTCAATGTTTCACTTATTTTTAATCACCTGTGAGCATACTTGATTTATTTTTCCTCTAAATTATTGGAAGACATCTCTTGTACCAAAGCTGGAGATTGAACTGCTTTTTACTGAACAGCAGCATGATTCTTGCCAGTCAGTGTGATTTCTCTTCACCTTTTATAGCTGATTTTCTTTCAGGCTCTCTAAGTTTCTTCTTTGTTGGCATCCAGGCCATGTACTTACTAGCCAGTAACTGAATTTTACTAAAACTCACAGAATTACTAGCCCTTATGTCTCAGTTTATTTTTTCACACTGGGAGAGCTGAATTTAAGCTGTTGATCATTGTTCAGCCATCTTGGAAGTCCATCATATGACTGTTGAGTACTGCAAGACTCTACCCTAGGTCTGTTACTGTTTACAGTCAATATGCTTCTGTTGGGAGATCATATTAAAGAACAAGGATTAACATACCACATTTTCGCTGATGACACTCAGGTCTACCTATCCTTGACACACAATGACATGACAATTGTCTATTCCTTTGCTGATGACCTTGATAGAATACATTCTTGACTTAGTTGTAACTGGTTGAAACTTTACTCACCCAAAACTGAGGACATAGCTGTTACATAATTAATGGTGACAATAGGTATTTTGACTGAGAGTACATAGTTTAGGTTCAATTGTAGACTGTAGACGGACACCTAAATTCCATTGTGTCTGCCACTGTAAAATCATCTTTTTCCATTTGTGAAACATCCAGGATTAAGCAACATTTACTTCAAATGGATCTCTCAGTTGTTCACTCTCTGGTCTCTTCTTAGCTCAGCAACTGTACCTGGGACTCTCTAACACTGGAACTGAACATTGGCAAATGGTGCAGAATTTTGTTGCTGGACTACTAACTGGTTCATCTTATTACCAACATATTGCACTTATTTTGCACAGCCCACATTGGTTTCCTATTCAGTACATCATAATGCTTTAGCCCTTAGTTATACCTTATGTATCCATTCATGATTTGGGTCTTTCTTACCAATGGGAGATAGTTGTGCTGTATTGCCACACTCGGGCCTTATGCAGTGCTTCCCAGGGGCTACTGATGCTAACACTGCTGCACCTTGAAGCATCTGGTACTTGATCATTTGCTTGTCAGGCACTTTACCTGTGGATTTTAGTGTTTCAGTGGCTTTGGAGTGCTGCTTTTGCAGGTCCCTTAAAACAAGTTTATTTGATATAGCTTTTGCTGGTATATGGATGACCTGCTTTTATTCATGTTCAAATGCATCTATCAATGTATTTTAATGTATTGATTATGTTTACATATGTTTTACTTAGTTTTGTCAGGTAGTTAACTGTGTCTGTTTTTTAACTCCTTATTAATGAAACCTGTGTTTATGATAAGACACCTTAATAAAGATGAAGTTGTAGTTGACATTTTGGACTTTCCAACACTGTACCTTATTGATCCTTGATAGAATGATGCAATCTATTACATGTGTCTGGTGGTCAATCTCTGCTCCTTTTCCTATGTTGGGCAGAGGTATATCTGTAGGCTTTTTCACTTGTTGGCTCCCCCACCCCCACACACTGGTAAGGATGTTATCAAAACAGTTACATTCTTCTCGTTGCTTCCAAAAAATTTAAAACTAAGGAAAATGTTTTCCTGTTTTCATCCCATGTGTTAAATTGGGTACTACAACAACAAGATGAAGTACCTTCCCAAACATACTCAGCATTCAGAAAGATTATTAATGTCAGTGCTAATCAGACAGTCTACAATTCAGAGACATAACAAAGCCACATCGAGCAATATCTCACTAGTGGTTCAATATCATGTTTCTGAATCAAGCATTGAACTGCTAGACCTAATTATGCCAGAGGTCCCTCTATTAAACTATGCAACATGCTGCACAGGCACTTTCTATCATGAAGATACACACACACACAAACACGCACACTCCCACATATATCCAAACAGCTGCTATCATGCCTGCACAGACACAAACAGATGCATATACACACACACACACACACACACACACACACACACACACACACACACACACACACACACACATAAAACATGATGGCTTCACTCTACATGCATACATACATACATATATACATGCAAGTATTTGAGGCACAGGTAATAATGCCCTTCTACCTTGCCAATACAGCAAAACAGTTATTCCCATAATAACTGCTTAGGTTGTTATTAAAAATATCTAAACTAGTGCTTGCTTTAATACAGTTTGGTAGTCTATTCCATGAATCAGCTACGGTTTCAGAGAAACAATTAGTATAAGTTTCATTCCTATATAATCTTCTACATAGGTTGTCTGATCAAAGGGTTAAAAAGATCAGATTGCAGTGGTTCAGGCACATGTGTAAAAAAGTAGAAGTCAATCTGGTGAAGAAGATTTGGGACAGACAGGAAGAAGGCAAGAGGACATGAGGGCGTCCAGCAAAGGGTTGGATGGATTGTGTGAGAGAAGACCTGTGACAGTCAGGCATGAATATCCAAGAAGGTAGGAGAGTGGCACTGAATAAAGAGGGATGGTGACTGCTGACATGACACCCCAACCCCTTGTAGAAAAATGGGGAAAAGGGGGTTGGTGATGACGATGATGATAGGTTGTCTGATGATTCCCTACTATGTTTTGATAACCCCAAACATTCCTGTAGGTAGTCTCAGAATGCCTTACATACTTGAATAATATCTCCTCTTAAATGTCTGTATGAGACACAGTACAAGGTCAGATATTTTAATCTTTCATAATAACTTAAATTTTCACATTCATTTGCATATTTCTATTGCACTTTTTCCAGTTTAATCATGCTTGTTTCCTTATAAGGTTTCCATATTGTTATTCCATACTCAAGTTTGGGTCTAATGTAACTAACAAACAATGACTTCATCATTTCTGATTTCCTAGACTTTATAAATCTTTTTGTACAACCCATAGTTCTATAACCATCGTTAACCAATTGGTTGATATAATTAGAAAAACTCAAAGTGGGATCTACCCATATACCAATGTCTTTAAAAGAATATATAGTTTCAATCACTGTGTGCTATATTAAATATTCATCTTTTAATCAATGTCTCCCAAATTTCATAGTGAAAGGTTTTTTTGTATTTATCAGCATACTAGTCTCTTGTACCCAAATGGTCACATTAATCAAGCCTTTTTGCAGACATGCTTTATCAGTAACACGTATAATCAGTTTACCCATTTTCAAGTTATCTGTATACAGACTATAGTACTATAGTACACCTCAGAAAAAGATACATCTGAATGATACACCCTAAACAAGCATGGGCCTAGGACAGAGCTCTGCAGTACATACTGACTGTAACCTAGAATTTTACCTGTCTAATTGTTTTTAGTTTCTCCAAGTCTTTTGGGTGTCTAATACCATGATGAGAATGAACCCCATTCCTAAGTCAAAGTACAATTAAAGTTCATGAAATCAGTATTGTTTCACTCTTTGATGTCAGCCAAAAGTGCTCTTTGCAGCACCCTTAATGTGCCCAGTAATGACTCCTTCTGCAAGTCATATGGGGTTACATGGATTGGTAACATATCTAAATACGATTGTAAATTATTTTTTATAAGACCCATTGCTCCTACTACTATTGGAACTGTATGGGTATCTTTCGTTCACATGGCTCTCATTTCTGCCTGCAGATCCAGATATTTTATTACTTTGTGTCTCTCTGTACCTGTCTAATTGCTGTATGATACTTGCCATGTCCCATCTGTAAGCCATGCAGCTATCCATCTTATCAATATTACATCAATACCTGGGTGTTTTAATTTATTGATTAGTGTTTTGTGTATGACTCTACCAAAGGCTTAAATTAAGTCTATATAAATTGTACCAAAGCACATTTTTTTATTTATAGCTGTTATTATATTGTTATAACAACATCATCTTACAGGTGGTTGTCAATCTAGTTTCAACATAGGCATGCCAGTATAGGGGTTTGTATGCAGTAGCATGCCTTGGGCAGGGCAAGAGCGGCAACTGGAGACTTTTCAAAGCCAGTATTACATTTGCAGTCAAACCTGAGCCCTGTGGCACTCTATGTGTGGTCTAAACTGTATCAACTGCTTGCTACATTGTAGCAAGCACTTTGTTATAGTCTAAATGTAAAAAAATATATATTTTGTTTTAACTAAAACCAAAGCACTGTAGTGCTCCTTGCAGGCAGGGTATAAACTGTAGCAACTGTTTGCTACATTTGTAGTAGCAGTTTGCTATAGTTTAAAAAGGAGAATTTCTTTAAACGAAAGTATAAGCACTGTAGCACTTCTTGCAGACTGGGAATAAGCTGTATTAACTGTTTGCCACAGTTTAAAAGAATTTATGTTGAGGGAAGGTTGGGAACAGGGGACAGAAATGGGATCTGAATGGCTGGGTATCATGCATCTGGCCAACTGGTTGGTATGCCAGCCAGTAAAAGGAACCAGCTATGTTTCTATCTGTATAACTCTGGGTTTGCCTTATTCCTGTTTCCCTTAAAGATAGGTTTAACATTTGTATGTCTCCAATCTTGAAGACTCTCCCTATATTTAAATGACCTAGTGAATAACAGATATAATGGTGCTGTAAGTTCATGCTGAAGTGATTTCAGGTCACTATTACCACTTCTGTCTCTCCCCTGTGCTTTGTTTGAGTTTAGTTTGCAGACTTCTTTTTCAATATAATCTAATCTAATTTAATTTCATTATCTGAGGTTAACTCAATGTTACTAAGACAATTTATCAACCCCTTTTGTGGAGCTAACCTGCTTTGCATAAGATTTTGTAAATATATGTATTATCTTTTGTGTTTGAAAATAAATTTTGGAATCTACACACAGTTTATCAATTTGAATGTCTGTGCTCCTACCATGTCTTATGTATCTATAAAATGGTTTCCTGTTATGCTCAATATCTTTATATAAACTTTCTTCAAATGTTTCTTGATCTTGTCTCACTGTATGATTTGTCTGTCTAATTTGTTTATTTCAGTTATTGTTTGACCCCTTTTTCCTTATCTTATACTCTCACTTTAATCAAGTACCCTCTTCTTATGGAAATGTATTCTCTTGTCCTTGTGTGCCTAGATGCTAATGTTAAACATTTTTTTTGCCTTTAAACAATTTCTCCATCAAAATCTGCCGCATTCCTTCTGCAGGTTTTCCACCGAACACATCACTCCAATTAATTCTGCATAGTGACTGAATAGCTCCATATAATCTGTTATTAACCTTCTGTGCATTGGTTTAGATATTTCATTTTGGCAAAGTTATCTAGCAGCAATTTAATCTTTATAACCCCATGATCACTGCACATCAACAGTGGTAAAATTTGACATGAAGCAACAGCAACAAACAATGTCTGTTGTGTTACAGTCCCTGGTAGGCTTTTTTACAATCTGAAAGCATTGTTGTTCCTGAACATATGTTGCAAATTATTTCCTTACTAATTATGTTGAATCAATATTATTGTAGTCTGTTTCTGGTAAATTTAAGTCCACAGGCACTATTATTTTTCCCTCCCGAAATGTATGAATTCCCCTAGGGCATCAGCACTTGATTTTAGTGGTCTACACACCCCAAAACTATAATATGTTCCAGGGTTGTCTTTATTGTCACAGTTACCCAGTCTAGAATATTGGTGTTATCACTGGCTGGAGTGTGGGGAGTGCCTTCTGTGTGGAGTCTGCATGTCCTCCCTGTGGTTAGGTGGGCGTTTGAAAGACATGCGTAAATGGGCGTGCCTTCGTTGAAGGTTGAACATCGAGGTGGCACCTCGGCGTTAGTGAAAATTTACTGCCAATCATTAGCGGACCGGAGTTCCGCTGTGGTGACCCCTAACTGGGAAAAGCCGAAAGACAAACAACAACAACTGAACATGTAATAATCATTGGTCTCATAGCTATCCTTAATCCCTCTCATAACATCTCCACCTGAGTTTTGTTAGAATGGCTGTTACAGTAAAAACATTTTACCCTGACAGACTTGGTTTCCAGTCACTGTTCTTTAACCATGTTTCGTAAAAAAATATGAATATCAATTTTGTGGGAATGCAGCACATTTTTTAATAAAAAAAAACTTTATCAATGCTCCTAGCATTAATATTAATCCAAGATACATCAAATATTGCTACTTGTGAACTGTTAAATTTCTGGCAAATATCCCACCTTGTGTTAGTCAAATATTTTATTTATTTATTTATTGCATTTGTTTACTGGGAAAGTCCACTGGGCCAACATGAGCCCATTTTCAGTGGAGGCTCAGGGAGAAAAGCTCCATATAAGTAAATAAAGTTTACATTTTTAAGCAAATATAAATGCAGAATTTCTTTGGCAAATTCAAAGAATTAAACATACATTTTTGTGGTAGTATAGAAACAATCTCGACAAGTATTTACAGTCATATTTAGGCCATAGTAGTTATATAAAGAGGAGGCAAACATTTCATATATACAAGTATTAACATTCATTAATACATTACATATTAATATTGTAATATATCTGCTGCAAAAATTATCTTCCCTTGTCTTGACAAATGCATAGCATCCTGTCTAAACATGTGTACCCAAAATTAGGCTCAATTGTTCTTCACATTTCCATTTTTTTACCCCCCAAAAATATTTTCATTCATGTTTTCTTTTAAAATATGTACTGCCTCTATATCAATATGAGTATACTGCCTGAGTCAATCAGTCATTGTGAAAAATGCATCCTAACACCTCTACAAGCTATGCTATCTAAGAGGGTTGTAAGTTCCCTTCTAAGAGTCAGAGAGTCCTTGCAGATGAGATCATTTGTACCAACATGAATAAAAACAGCTTCCTACTTCCTTTCATTAAGGCACTCTAAGGCCTTCCCCTCATCCTGTATTTTTGCTCCTGGCAAGCATAACACTATTTAGTGTTCATTATCTTCTCTACAAATGTGTAAGCACCATTTTGTCTAATAATTAAATCTCCAGTTAGAAGCATATCATTTCTAACCAGATCTAAAGAATCTCCAACATGTTATTTAGTAAGATCTGCTCCATCAATTGTTATAAAACATGATCTCCATCACTATTAGTCATATTAATCTCAGTCTTTTCATTGCATATTACATTTGCAAGCTTACATTTCTTATCCAGCTGGCTTTGTACTTCCACAGCTTGAGCCACGATGTCAACTTTGGTCTTTCTCCTCTTTTTTCTTACAGTCACGCTAACAGCCTCAGTACTTCAACTGAGCTGAATAGGTGCATGCCATCAAAAGACGGTGTACACTTTTTCTGTTTCATGCCCCAAACAGCTCGGTATTCTCTAACTTCTTCTACCACACTGATGCCATTGATACTGTCAGAGGACAGCACATTACTAATTAGCATTAGCTGAGCCCGAAGGCTCCCACGTTTCCATGCAGCTTTGCCAGCAGCACCACTGTCTGATCTGCCAACCAATGCCTTCATACCTCGATAGTAGTACAGCAGTTTCTGAATGACTCTGGCATGACGTACTGTGAAACCCCGAAGAGGAGACTTAAGCGCAGTGCGCTATCCATTTATGAATATCAACGACAGTTTCTATTTTGAGCCGGATAGTGGGATGCTGTTTCTTATCTACATGAATGCATACAACTTCAACAGGTTTCAACATAAGACTTTTCTTTTAAAATATGTACTGCCTCTGTATCAATATGAGGATACTGCCTGAGTCAATCAGTCATTGCAGTACACTGCCATCAGTTAAGACATTGTACCTAGCACAGTAGCATAATTCGGACCCAACAGATAAGGTAGCAGATAATTTATCATGTTCCGCAGACAAACATCATTAATAGCATGCCTTTCAGAGATTATAGTTTTTACAGGTATTACAGTGTTAACAGTACTAATACAAAGTTTAACAGTGTGATTCCTTCTCCTTGCTTAAAAAAGTGAATATCTACAGCTGATGTTTTCTGTTACCAAAATTTTAAATGTTTTACTACAATGCTAGACTGCTAAGCTCTATACATACTTTTATAGCATAACAATCTTACCGCTAATACAACAAAACTACTAGCACCCTTTAGAGTCAGTTTGACACACCCACTTTCTTACAGCAGTAAGATCATTTAAGATTGTCAATGAGTAATATTACCACCATTTTAGTACGTTGACACCCAGGATCTAACTATAAATTAATTGATTTATCCTTTGTTGATTAGGTTAGTCCCACTAGGCTAGCAATTGTTTTTCAGGAGAGGCCCAAGGTGACATTTATACTACCGGGGGAAATTTGGCCATAGCATAGGGGAACTTCCCCCTACTCTTTTCGATAGGTGTCATGACATTTTTACATCTACCTGAGCTATCACCAACTCAAGTAGATGGGCTCTCAGTTTAGCGTCTCTTCCAAAGGATGACACACTCAGGAGTGCAGCACCTTCCTTCTGCTGCACTGTCAGCAATCAATCTATCTGGTATTGGAACAGAACACATAGCCTACTACACCAAAGGTGAATGTGCTACATGTTGCTCCCCTGACACTGGCAATTAATTATATGTTTTAAGTAATATAACTGTGATCTTAACATTTTGCTATGGGAAATAGTCCAGTTAGAAAACATTTGTGTTTTTTTGTCTTTAAGGTAACACCAGTTCTGTCAAGAAATGCATTTTTAACTTTTTCATTGTCCTGACACTTAGTCCCTTTCATGTCCATGAAGACTTTCATGGATCTATGATTATCTGATCTGAGAAGATCCTAGTCCAGTCAACATGGTTCCATCCTTCATGACCAAAGCTGACAAGATACTCCTCTAGGTCTCCCTCGTACCATGTTATTTGTTTACTAGTGGAGCTGTCCTTGGTGGTGATATCGATTTGGCTGAACACTGTCACCATTCCTTTGGCTGCAACAGTGATGGTCTACAGTAGCTTTTTTTGCAGTTGTCATCCTGGTAAATGGACAAATAATGCCAGAAACTGCATCCAAGAATAAAAATAAATAAATAAATAAAACCAAAATACCCATTTATAAAAAGCAGTAATCCACTTGGAGAACTTAATAAATGAAAAACAATCATTCTCTTATATAGCAAACAGTTCTGATGAACTCTAGTTCTGCATAGATAAAAGTGCTTAAATGGAGAATAAAGTTTTTTGGGTTTATTAAGTTTTCTAAGCAGATTAGTGTTGTTCTGAACAGTTATTCTGGTTTTATCCTGGAAAATAGACAAACACACAGATGCACAGGAAAACAATCTCCCACAGGACTGTCTCCTCACAATGAGGAAAAGCTTTGTTCTAACAGTTCTTTTCTATGAAGGGTGGAAAAGGTATCCTCATAACAGCTGACCTTCTTCTAGGCAGCAAAAGGTAAGTCTTAGAACTCTGACATGGAAAGGTCCACTACAATTCACCAGCTTAAAATATTACCGTCACACTACAATTCACCAGCTTAAAATATTACCGTCACACTGCAATCCACCAGTGTAAACTATTACCGTCACACTACAATTCACCAGTGTAAACTATTACTGTCACACTACAATTCACCAGTGTAAACTATTACCGTCACACTACAATTCACCAGTGTAAACTATTGTCACACTACAATTCACCAGTGTAAACTATTACCGTCACACTACGATTCACCCACTTAAAATATTACCATCACACTACAATTCACCAGTGTAAAATATTACAGTCACACTATAATTCACTAGCGTAAAATATTACCATCAGCAAAGACAGTCAGTCTTAGAAAAACAGCATAGTTTATTGTACCAACATGCTGGTTCTTCCAATGAGACAAAAGTCTTATGGCTTCACAAAGTTCACAGCTAGTACCTTTAATACGGTCTCATGGAGCTGGCATAGAGCCTCTTTCAGTAGGTCTTTGTCTCTCTAAGCCTCTCTCAGGTTTATCCTGGAGTCTTACTCCAGGTCTCCAGTCACTCTGCTGTCTCCATTCACTATGCTGTCTCCCTCTTCCAGAGCTGCTGATCAAGATTTCCAATCCCCTTCCAGGAATTACAGACATCACTACGCATACATGGGCTTTCTTAACTCCCACCCCCTTTATATGGCATCAATTGTTTAGTCAGCCAAACCTGCTCTAGCGAATGCCTGTAAAGCAGCATTCCAATTTTAAAGTGACAGCAGCAGTTCTATTTCTGCACTCTACATCCAAAATACAGCACTAGTTACAATATTTATATTAATTTGAGCACTATTTCATGAGATCCGCCATGCTATGCTACAATACATATCCACATGCATACATATAGTGGCTATTTTGATGTGTCAGAAATGCTATTTGTTGCATTTTAAATTATGTAAAAATACACAAATATACTATATACTACTTTGTAGCAGCATACATACCTAGTATAATGACGACATGCACAAATGGCTAAGGAAATGAGATTCACCTGAGAAATGCTGTTAAAAGAGTGTCTGAAAGCCCACAATGGCAGA
>NC_056747.1:1164098674-1164188674 GCF_019279795.1 Protopterus annectens | reverse complement strand
AGTTTTATCTATTCGTAGCCAATGTTTTCACGTTATATCTAATTTGGTATTACTATTTAAACTGCAGATGTTTTTGTATTATTTTTGAAGATTGTAAAACTATTGTTTTTGTAATACTTTGGAGCTTTTCTCCCTGGGCCTCCACAGAAAATGAGTACCTACCCAGCTGGACTTTCCCAACAATAAAATGTCAATAAATAAATAATTAAATTACATTGCTCCTTTTGGTTTTTAATATATAGGTTGACAAGAGGGGACTTATAGGTTCATAGATTCGCAGGTAATGCCATTGCAGGCTATTTTAAGCCTAGCCATTTTCCTGTTGGTGCTTGAATTAAGCTATCCCATTTGGTGTTAGATTGGCCTTACCCACCCATGGTCGATGATTACATTTTACCCCTAGTCAGAATAACTGAGATCATGCCATAGATAATTTGAGGGGTCACATGCATGGGATAAAACATTTAGGAGCTGCCTCTGTCCATTAGTAGTTCAGGGGGCAGTCTTGGGGTAAATATTCTGTTTTCTATCTGTAGATCCAAGTTGTGCTTGAATATAGACAATGATGAGCTTTGTTTGACGTGGATGGGGAGTCTGTTCCAGAACAGCGGTGTACTCTGCAAGATATACCTGTCCCGCCAAATCATTCTGTTGATGCTACAGAAGAGGTTTATATCCCTAGACCAAGTATTTCTAATGCCATTTGACTTGCTGATGTGCAGTAAATCCATCAGTGTTGAGTCAGAGGATGCCTTGTATGTCAGACACAGGTCACCTCTTAACAGTCTATAGGATACCAAGTATAGTGACAAGGCTTTGAGTTGGTCCATGTAGGACATATTGTTTAGGCTTTGTATCCTTTTAGTAAGGAATATCTGTGGGTATTCTAGTTGCATGTTTCTGGACAGATATATGCCAAAAGGGGCACTATACTCAATGAATGGCTAAATGAGGGCTGTGTAAAGGGGGGACAATGACATCCCTAGATCTAGACAGAATCCCTTTGCTTATAAGATGTGCAATATAGAATGACTTTCTTATGACAATGGACACATGTTGGTCAAAAGTTAGGTCACTGTCCATACAAGTTCTCAAATCCCGAACAGTTTGGTCAACACTTAGGGGCATATTGTCAATGTGGTAGTTCCCCCAGGTAGATGACTTCCCAAATGATGTGATAATGCAATTTTTAACACCTTTATTGAACTATCACTTGAGACACAGGCAAATAAACATTTATATAAAAGAAAACCAACCATATTAATGTGTTCACAGTTATTTGCAGTCTGATTAGGGTATAAAAATAACCATGCAAACACTTTCAAGCAAAAGTCCTAAATCTTCTAGATTCTGTTGCATATTTGGGAGCCATACAGATGTCCTCACATTTATTTCTTGTAAATTGCTTTTCCAATCTCTCTTCCCAATCTTTTCTAACCTCCTGTGGTTGGGTTTTATAGTTATAGCATATAGTATTATTATACCCTACTAATTATCCCTTTTTTAACAGCAGCTTCTGTTCTAGACTCAACAAATCTCTATTAGAGCAGGTCTTTCACTTAGGATCCTCCTTTCCCTTTCTCTTTTCCTGTACTTTGGTATCAGTCCCTGATAAGGAAGGCAGTAACTAGCCTACAGTCCAAATGTCTCCTTGGCCTTTTCCCATTCTATTACCTTTCCCTCTCTAGCTCTTTGCTCCCAATACCTTGATTCATTTAATATTTTCTCCAGTAAATTCCAGTCCCCTCTTGCCTATTCTCTATATCCCTAATTATTTATATTTTTATTTATTTTACATTTGTTTACCGGGAGTGTCCGACTGAGCCCAGAAGGCCCGTTTTCAGTGGAGGCTCCAAGTTGCATAGCAAACAGTTTAACATAGAATAAAAAAGTAACAGGTTACTTAGAAAACAGATAACACTAGAAACAGTGAAACATGCCAACATAATGTAACTAAAGTAGTATAAATGGGTAGTCTCACATAATACACATGTAGTTGTAATTATAGCCATCCCTATCAATAGAATTTCCTGTGTATATTCTCTTGTTGGCTTATTCTTAGAATGCTTTCTGCTACATTGTGAATATAATATTCTGTATGGCTGTTATTGTCCTTAAGGATCTGCATCCAAAATCCCACTCTCACCTTATTTATTGAATCCCCCCTGCTTCATTATCATCCCTTTCCTGTTTGAATTATAGCTTTCTGTTCCTGTTGTATATATGTGCTTATCCCACTTGACCCTTACCGTCTTCCCCTCCCAGATAAAATCCTTCAGCTCTTTATTAATTGCTATCCACAGCTTCTCCTCTAGTTGATAACAATTTTCCAGTCCTGTATATAAAACTAAAGGGACTAAATACATTTTCATTGCTTGCATTTTGCTACCGTATCAATAAATAAGAGCTTCCAGTTTCTCAGTTTTTGTATTATCTTTTGTTTAGTCTCTTCCCACATATCCTTAGCTGTCATAACACAATCATTTTAACCCATACTACTAAGTATTTCATTTTATCATGTCCTCATAAATATGGGTATTGCTGAGTCAATCATGTGTGAGTACATAGTTTACAGCTGTAGCCTTTGTTTTGTCTTCATTAATTTTGTATCCTGAAAAGACCTGAAACAGTATCAGGATGTTCCACAACACTGAGATGTCTTTTTCTGGTTTTATCAGATACAAAATAATGTTATCTGCAAATAAAGCCAACTTTTCTTGCTTGCCATAGCAATTATATACCAGAATTTCTGAGCCCTTAATTTTCTTTGCCAATAGTTCTAAGTATAGTACAAATAACAAAGGGGAAAGAGGACATCCCTGCCTGGTTCCTCTGTTCAGACACAACTTACCCTCCCACTTTACTGTTTGCCTCCGATCCCTCATATATCCTCCTAATTAACCTTATTTTTGTAGCAGGGAATGCAATTGCTTCCATTGTCCTACTCATAAAATCCCATCTTACTTCCTTCTGGATCATTGTTGTTCTATTAATATGGTCAAATGTTTGCCTCCCCTCCACAAAACCACATTGATCCATATCTATCAATTTTGGCAATACCTTTGACATTTTTTTAGCTATTATAGACATAAACACTATATAATAATGGTTTATAATTGAAATAGGCCTTTATGAAGCTGGGTCTGATGGGCATTCACTGTCTTTAGGTATTGCAGTCATCACAACTTTTTTCTAGGATGTTGTTGTTCCCCTCCTTTTAAAATACTATTAAATGAACCCCTACAGATCTTGTTCATGTTCTCTCTGCTATCTTCCAAACTTACATGGGGCTACCATCTATTCTGAGAGACTTTCCCTCTGATTGATTATGCATCACAATTTTTATCTCATCTCTTCCTATCATGACTGTTAATTGTTGAGCCTCATCTAGCTCTAACCTTGGCATACTTAAACCTTTCATAAATATTTCAATTTGCGCTTCTTCATTTCCATATTTCTCTGCTTTTGTACAATTTTTTATAAAGTTTACAAAATATCTCTAATTCCTCTAGAGGATCTCTAGTTATTTTTCTTGTTATAGGTTCCTTAAGTTTGGCTTCATCCCTTTCTACTCCCTGTTGCCTAAGTCATTGTGCAAAAAGGTTTTGTGCTCTGGAATTATTATCAAAAAACAAGTGCTTAAGAACATTTTTTTTTTAAACTTATGCATATTATTCAGTACATCCTTATTTTTTCTTTAGCTATCTGCAATTGTGCCTCTTCTTGTTCTATGAGACTCCCCTTATTCTATAATACTTAAACCTTTGTCAGTCCCGCTAAATAATTCTTATTACTTCTTAACCATATCTCTTTTTCTTTTATTTCTGCCCCATTTTTAAAGTCCACTTTCATTTAAAAAAAAACAAAGAAATCCATGTCTGCCCGTACTCCAAGTTGAAAAAAATGGATCCAAGTTTATTAAAATAATATTAAAATTCCAAAGTTGAGCGATGTCATTCTGAACTGGGCTTCATCAGGACATAAGTAACCAGTAGTTTATGGGGTCCATATATAGTAAACATTAAAATAATTGAACGATTAACGTAGTCAATTAATTAGTTAACCTAAGCACCATTTACAGAACTCTAAAAAATTCCTTAAAGCAACATTTGGAAATAAACCTAATTATGAGTTAAATGAACATAATATGAGCAGCCTGTTCCATCTCAACTCTGCACATATTATAATTGGTGCACTTTTACACCACATCCCCCACCCCAGCAATCCAAGATTATAGCCTATTAACTTAAACATGGTTTTGTCCAGTCTTTCTTCTCTTTATACATTGTAATGCCTACGTTTTTCAAAACAAAAAAAAAGAGAAAAAAGTACTTGTTTACTTTAGTATCTTTATCACATACAGCAATCACTGAAAATGCTTTAACATGCACTTTATATCATGAAATATTTTGTACAAATACTGTTAAGAACAAAAATTGCTTTACTTACAGTTACTTTTTTCATTTTAGTGCCCTTCCAAAGATTAATGACATGAAGTGAGGTATATGCCTTTAATTCCTCCCAAAGGCTTAACAAAGCCATCAAAAACAGTCTTTCTCAACCACTTTTTCTTGTAAAGCTATATTTCTCAAATATGATTGATGCTTTTTAGTTTCATATTTATTCACTAATTTCAGTGTTGCTGGTCTTATTCCTGTTCCTCTCCATCTCCCAACCCCAGACTCCATTTCAAGTCCAAGGAACTCCCAAGTCTTCCAGTCAATCCCTGCGTTTTGTTTTTTTTTTGTTTGTTTTTTTGTCTCAAGCATCTTCCTCTGGAACGTTAGAAAAGGTTTTACTGGCAAAGTCTCTCTATGAGCTTTATTATCAGAAGAATGAGAAGCAGAATCCCCTTTTGATTGATGGCTCACTTTTTGTTGAACAAACTTTTGCATTTCTTTTTTAGCCTGTTCTTCGTCAACAAATGGCTTTGATCCGCAAAGAAAAAAATATTTTGAAGACAGCTGGATACAGCAGCTTGAATCTCTCATCTGCTTCTCGGCATTCCCTGATTTCTGGGATAAATTTGCTTTTCTTCTGCTTGGTGTAGAGTGAATAATCATTTTCCACAAACACTGTACTGCCTCCTGGTTTTTAATACTTTATCCTTCTGTCAAAGTTTTATTAGGATTAACTATTTCTGCTGGTATGATTGAATCTTTACTAATACAGGTCTTGGCAGTTTTCTCATGGCCAGATTTAGAGCATACACGTGATGTGCCCATTCAGTTAACAAATCCTGCTGTGGAATACCAGTCCGGTTACTTATCTGTGCTTTCATAAAATGAATACAGTCTGTTCCTTCCAGGTTCTCTTGTTAAACAGAAAATCTCAGGTTTTCTCTGTGTGCTCTGTCCTCTAACTCTGCCATTTTTTGAAACAGCTCTTCTTGAGCAGTCTCATACTCATCCAGCCTTTTCTTCATTTTGACCTCTGATTTTTGTAGTTTTATCAGCTGATCTGAATAGCAGTTTAAACCTTCTTTATTTTTTCCAGCCTTTTGTTATTTGAGATGATATACTCTTTCAGTGTTTCATTTATTTTAATCAGCTCTGAGCATGTTTGATTTATTTTTTCCTCTAAATTACTGGAAGACATCTCTTGTACCAAAGCTGGAACTTGAACTGCTTTTTGCTTAACAGCTGTGGGATTCTTCCCAGTCAGTGTTTTCGCTTCACCTTTTTTAGTTGATTTTCTTTCAGGCTCTCTAAGTTTCTTATTTGGTGGCATCCAGGCAAAAGGGATTTGGAGGGTGGCCTAATAGTTAAGGTGTTTGCCTTATAAACACAAGGTGCAGGATTTGAGTCTCCCAAGGGATTATTGGCTAAGCTTGAAATGGCTTCCAAGGGCAGTTAGCTTAGTACTAATCTATGAACCTAGCAGAATCGCTGGCCCTTATCTACCAATTTTTTTCTTTTCACACTGGGCAAGCTGAAATTAAGCTGTTGATCAGTGTGCAGCCATCTTGGAAAGTCCATAATAATGTATTTTTGGTATTTAGTTTCATTCCATGAATTTTGGCACCAGTTATTTATTTGGGACAAACCTTCCTGCAGGATGGCTTAATCATTTGGGGATTCAATGACTGCTCCTAACTTGCAGACATCTGCAAACTTAGTCAGCCAAAGCCCATGTGTATTGGTTTTACGTTAAAGTATATGTCAAATAGGAGATGTTTCCCACTAGTGACTGGTTTCTTTGTGGGACCCTTCATTATCTAGCCCACTTCTTCATCATGCCATGTTGTCTGGTTATTCTTTCTCTACTGAGTCTGCATCCAAACTGACCCAACAGAATGTAAGGTTTAAATAAGGCGCATAAACAGATTAGTCACAAAATACTTGAGGTTGCCACTATAGAGATACAATGCCAGAGCAACACTGCCTAATGCATCTGAGCATTATTACAGCCCAACAGTTAGGGCCCAGAATATGGGAGGGGAGGAAGGCTATCTCAGACACAACAAGAGTATGTTGCAAATGGTTTGGGATTGGAGAGGGGCTACCCTAAGACATACATACACACACATATATATATATATATATATATATATATATATATATATACATATATATATATATATATATATAGAGAGAGAGAGAGAGAGGGAGAGAGATTATCACTAAATCTGGGTTATGCCACAGGGTGGGGTTTGAGAGACATATTACCATAGACAGGAGCACATCATTTTCTAAAAAGTCTAGACTAAGGTATGACAGGGTGATTACCCTGGATACAAACCATCCATTTAAGAAAGGTTGGGAGTGCTATTGCTGGGGGAAAATACACTAAACATTACTATTCACTTTACTTTATAGCAGCCAGCGCATTAACAAAGTGACAAGGCACCTGCTGGCGACAATGGTGATCAGAATCGACTAGCTGCCAGGGAAGCTGGAGGACCAGTTAGGAAGGTAGGTCCCCCTGTGGCCAATGACCAGCTCACATGCCTTCGGGGATGTGTTTTGTACTGTACTATGCATTAGTATCCTACAAGCATGTGTGAAAGCTGAGGAGGAGGACTGACAATAATATGTTATATACAGGAATGCCCTTGAGCATGCATTTTGTGTCACTGCATTCCTGCTCCCAAGGAGAAAGCTAAGGCATACGCAAAAATAAAGAGGTTAACAGCAGATAATAATGGCTAGGATGCCTCCACTTCCTCTCTTGTTCTCTCTCTGTCTCTCTCTCCCCCTCAAGATGAAAAATTATTCATGCAACTGTGACCCCAGGTTATCAGCCTTGGTCTGGCGTGAAAGCTGGATGTTCTATAGGGAGGTTGGTGGAGAAAAAGTGGTACAGGGGGCTTTGGTGGAGAAAGAGTGGTACTGGCAATTGCTGATTGTCATCCTTGTCAAGATGACCAATAAACTGAAATTTCAAAGTAAATAGATGAACATTTACTTTACTGTGGGGAAATAGAATGGAACTTCACTTGATATAATAATTTATTTTACTTTCACTAGGAGAGAGGCAGAAGGGGGACTGATGTAGTCATAAGCATTTATTTTACTTATGCTAGAAGAAAGAGACTGCCTTAGAGTAGACCATTTACTTAATTTCAAGCATGATACTGTACTCAAAATAGGGAGATGAGGGCAGGGGGTGAAATATATCACTTGTGTTCTACTCAAAATAGGGAGAAGAGGGGGTAGTGAAATAAATCACTTGTGTGTTCTATTCAAAACTGAAGGACGAGGGTGGTTGTGAAATATATTACTTATGGGTCACTACATGATAGATTTGCAGGGGTAGCCAGAACACACAGAAGATGCTTTTATTATGTCACTGGGGACTTGGTATTGTTTATTCATTGCTTATTATTATTGTTGTTTCTCTTGTACTATGGAACTTTTTTCATTAGGCCTCCTCTAAAAATGGGCTACAGATTAGTAGTTCATTCCTGGTTAAAAAAAAAAAAAATCAATCAGTGAGAAAATAAAGACTTCCTCTACTTTTGATGTCACCTCATTTGATAACTATAAGACTGTTTTCCCCTTCATTTGAATTTTAATATTTGCTTCATACCAAGACTTCTCACTTCTGTGAGGACAAGTTTGGAGTTTTCCCTATTGTTCTTCCATACTGATCCCTTGATTCATTAATCTTCTGTGCAGGACTAGCTTAGTCCTGCACGGAAGTGCCTGTTTAGGAGCAGGACGGCAGTGAGCCATGCATATTAATGAAGACTCGCTGCCCGACTTCCTAGGCTTACACGGAACGTGTACAAGTGCAGGGGGCGTGTCTGAGAGCAGAGCTCTCAGAATCAACATGCCCCTGCAATGTAGAACAGCACAAAGTGGAAATAAATAAACGAGACCGCTCATAGGTGTCCGCATATCCCCATCAACAGTCCCCTATGTGTACAACAGAAACAGGACATAAAAATCAAAAGAAGAAACCCATTTCTTTTTTTTTTTAAATCCGAGTACAGCTAACCGTAGGTGTGTGGGTGTGCCCATTGCTTAGCTATGGTTAAAGCAGCTTAAAAGGCTGAAGAGGATAACAAGGAATATATATGCAAATGAAGCAGTACAGCAATAGTGTAGTGGGCAGAGCATTCGACTAACGAGCAGACATTCCCAGTTTGAGTCCCACTGCAGCACAGTCTGTTTTACATGGCAAAGCATGGTATAACCAATATTTTTATTGCAAAACCCGCGAAATAACATATATTTATGAACTGGAGTACTGCAGGAAATGCACATGTGAAGAGTCAGTGTCATAATGAATAAGGCAGTGGTAAGCAGGGGTAAGCACAGATAAGCAGTAGTAAACATATGTAATCATGTTTAAGTGCGTTTGCGTGGGGGTAAGCATTGCCTATACAGATTAAGCAAACTAGAAGCTAATTGAGTGCAAGAAACTATAACCTGAAATAAACAGTGCTTACCACCATGTAAACCCACTTACAACTGCTTTAAAGTGCCTTAATCACTCTGTATCCAACAGGCCTTTGTCTGCCCAGCAAGACAATAAACATCTATGCAGGCCTCGAACCCAGGACCCTATACACCATAGTCACAGTAGTTATCCACCAAGCCATCACAGAAGTACAGACGAATGAGTTAGTAGCAAACAAGTCCTCACCATAGTATAACCAAACTGAACCTGTGAAAGGCATCAGTATACAGTCATATATGCCATAACCGACTACATAACATAAATATGTGAACTGGAGAACAGCAGTAATCCCAGAAGTGAGATGTACTTGTAATAGAGTGTCGAAGTCCCCAATAAAACACAAGGACCCCACTGAGTGTACGTACACATCAGTCAGGGATACTAGGCATACATATAAGTTGTAATGAATAATAACACAATGCCAAAAAGGCATTATAATGAATGTGTACTGTAGGCAACACCAAGCATTGCACAGACCAGCTTAGGAGGTGTGAGCAATGTGTACACCAGCTAACTCTTTGTGACCAGTGGTATACCCCTTTAAACAATGCCAACCTTAGGAAAGCAGGTTTGCCCATAGCTTAGCCTTTTCAAAACTGGCCAATCATGGAAAAATGCGGGAAATCGGCCCTACTTAAACCCAAGAGGTGAGAATACAGCTCATAACTGGTTGTAGCTTTCCCTTGCAGGCACTATGGGAGTAAGGGGAGAAGGTGTGCGCTTCTGGGTGCAGCGCTGGTGCAGCCAGGAGTCCAAAATCATGGCTGGACTCCTAGTTAAAGACCATGCACAGTGACTGCTGCAGGGCCAGTACCAGGGCTCCCAATATAAGGCGGAGGCCTGGGACTGTCTCACCCGTGACCTCACCAGTGCCACTGGCATACCCTGAACTGGTGAGCAGGTCAGGCACCACTATGCCGACCTGAAGCGGCTGAAGGGGGACCTCCTGGAGGAGTGGCTCCAAGAGGCTGGAGCATCAGGGGATGTCCCAGCCATTTGTATCAGTCCACTACCTGTTTAATAATTTCCAGCTCAGGTATATCATGGATAGGTATGGCTAAATATTCCTCTTATGTCCACCACAGCTGCAATGGAGCGGGCTGTGAACCAGGAGGCCAGATCTGCCGCTTGGCATGGTTGCGACGTGAGGCAGGTTAGTAATAGTAATGCTTTTACTGTCATAGGAAATAAAAATAAAAGTAGTAGTAAACTAATTGCTAGTATAAAATCTGTATTGTTCAAGGCAAGTACTGCATACACTAGAGAATATGGCAGGAAGAGTCTCATATTGTTAGTATGGCAATAAAAGTGTAATACCCTGACAAAACAGGTCTAACCGCTGGACTGTACATGTATATTTTGGTATCATATGGTAATATAGATTTGCAATCATGTAATAGTATTGTAGTATTAAGCACTGTTACCCACACCATGCACCATAACGTGAATGTGTAGGAATGCCTGTATATGACAGGTGTAATCCCCAGAGGCCATTTAGTACAACTGAGAGACACATAGACAGTAAACAGGGGAAATGCAGACAACAAAACCCAAATAGCACATGCAACTGAGATATGAACTGTTGTTTTATTAGCACACACAGCCACAGTTTGAATCCTGCCAGTGGTAGTATTCTGCATACAGAATTATATGCCACAACTGTACAGATATGTCCAGACTGTCTATTAAAGTGGCCCATATCTAATGCCTATCAACCTATCCCCCTGGGAAATCAGTGGGATGATCCCAGACATATAGGCAGCAAACAGGAAATACAACTGATTGATACACATCTATGATAACAAACCTGGCACACTAGCAACTCCCCAATAACTTATGTGACTAAGAAGCCACATATGTCCCATTTACACCCCAACCTGTTAAGCTGTGGTCAGAGTGTGTACAGTAACAGATTGAGAT
Source organism: Protopterus annectens (assembly GCF_019279795.1). NCBI lineage: Eukaryota > Metazoa > Chordata > Ceratodontiformes > Protopteridae > Protopterus > Protopterus annectens. The sequence goes on along the minus strand of NC_056747.1, from coordinate 1,164,177,847 downwards.
GTATGTGCATAATACTAATGTGTAATCTGGAACCTTGTGTGGCAACAGTCAGGTAATGCTAACAAACAGTGCTCCCACAAGTACGTTGGATATGAACACTGTGCTGTGAAATACAGACCAATATAACCTGCACTGGTACCGTCCACCCTGGTATTGTAGAGGATTGTGAGTGTTGCAGTTTCTTTGAATAATAAAGTATCACTGGTCACTGTTGCCCATACTGTGCTACATAATATAACTGTGTAGGAAAGCATGTATATGTGTGTGTCAGGACACTAAAGGTAGAAGAGGGCAATATTCTAGATATGTCCAGGCATACCAGGATGTGGTCAACACATGGCCAGAGTCTGTGCAGAAAGAGTTGGATAGCATAGTGCAAAACATCAACCCGGAATCCGGCCGTATGTGTACAAACAGCTAGTCAGTGTTAACAAACATTCCCTCCACAGGTATGCCAGGTAAGAGGTGTATACTGCAGGTAAAACCGGTTCATGTGTAATGATGTTGACAGCCATATCAGTGTCCAATATAGGTCTTTAGGGTAGTGTAGTAAGACTTGTAAGGTACAAATAACAGCACTGACTAGGAAAGTAATGTGGAGTACAGGAATATGCTACTTGTTAATTGACATCTTTCTTTCCCCCCACCTTATCTCCAACAATAATCAACATACCCACCCCAACTGGTATGTACAGACTCTGATAATGGCCAGTCGTTTGATAAATATTCTAATGGTTCCCATGCATGTGCCATATTGAATTATTCCAACACTGTTGGCATGGTGCCATCAACATACCTGCATGCTCTTCTTATTACCACTGTGGTCCCATATATGCATGTGTTCTGTTTGCGATGCAACTGTTCCGTATTTGGTGTCTGAGTTAATGGGAATATCTATGCATGCTGTTATACCTAACCCTGGAATGTGCTGACTATTACTAACCCATATATGATGTTGAAATCTAAACACTATAGCACGCTTGGGGAGGCCGGTCCCAGCGGACCCACCTGTCCCACCTCAGCTGGCAAAGGCACCGGGCACCAGCATGTCTGGGGCCCAACCCCGCACCGTCCTGTCCGTTGATCCTGCACCACCTTCAGGTGGAATGGGGCTCACCCCCCCTGGGAGTGGACACTGACAGGCACCTGACACCCGTCGCCAGGTCAGGGTCGTGGTGCGTAGAGTGATCAACGACCAGGTCGGTGATCTTCTACACCAGCTTGAGGGCCGTGTGTCATGATTAGAGAGTCAGCCTGACTCTGCGGCTCAGCCCCCAGCACAGTCGGGGCTTTGAAGGTGAAGTGGTGACTGCCCATGGGTGGGGGACCTCAGTCCCACTGTTACCACTAGGGGGCTTGTGGGCTTCTGATATCCCAGCACCCTTACCCTTCAAGGTGTTTACCCCTCACATGTGTCATATATTGCCCCTGGAAGCGTCTTGTGTGTCTTGTCTGTTAACCTACCTCCCCAAATATACCTACTACCCCTCCCCAACATCCCACTCCCACCTGAAAAAAATGGCAATTTGTTCCCACAAAAAAATCTCTCCCCATACATAGCTGTCCATTTCGCACACATGTCCACTGGACACATGTAATTTGGTCTAACTGACATCACAATGAATTTTTGTTGTCCTCACCCCTCTCCCAGGGGTTTGAGTGTCCAACTCTACCTCCAAATTCAGTGTATATGCACAGCTGTTGCTGTAGAAGAAATGGGCAGCTATGGACCTTCCCTACACCCTTCCCGCACATCCCTAGCTATTTTCCCTACTGTCTTTCCCTCTTTGTGCCCCTTTTTCACCTCTTTCCTATCAACCCTTTTTTCTTTTCTTTTAAAGAAATTAGTGCAGGGGTAAGTGGGAGTAAGCAGTTTTAAGCAGCAGTAAGCGGGTTTAAGCCTGTTTGCGCAGGGATAAGCACTGCCCACACAGGTTAAGCAATTTGGAAGCTAACTGAGTATAAGAAACTGTAACCGGAAGTTAGCAGTGCTTACCTCCACGCAAATCTGCACAAACCCACTTACAACTGCTTTAAAGTGCCTTAATCACTCTGTATACAGTGGCCCATGGTCTGCCCAGAAACAAAATAAACAGTCTCTGCAAGGTTCAAATCCCAGACACTGCAAACCATAGACAAAGTGATTTACCACTAAGCCATGACAGATATACATAAATCTGATGTTATCACAAACATATCATCCAGCACAATCATTCAACAGTACAGAAGATGTACTTTAACATCTAGATGTATCTTTGTGTGTGTGTGTGTGTGTGTGTGTGTGTGTGTGTGTGTGTGTGTGTGTGTGTGTGTGTGTGTGTGTGTGTATATATATATATATATATATATAGTTAGCACAGTTAATGGGGGTGAGGGGGCTCAAGCAACATATGTCTTACACATATTGATATCCCCCCCCCACCCAGCAAAACAGGTCTGCCCTGCAATACATTACCAGATGTTGCAAATGCCATAACCAGGACCTGGCACTACATGGCTACAAGATGTTAACAGTAAGCCATCCCACCTGTATTATGTCAGGCTGGTATTGATAACATATCATGCAGTACAGCCTGGCTACCATAGTCAATGTACAATGTGTAAGCAATAAACATTCCTATAATACATATACACAGACACATGTATGTAGATACTTATATATGCATATATATATATATATATATATATATATATATATATATATATATATGTAACTACTCATACATACACAGAGGTATGTCTAGGAAGATACATAATCAGAGGGTGCACACCATACTGAACAGCCAGTATCCCTACAGTTGCAACCTCATCTGATGGACAGTGTATGAGTCACCCATACCACAGACAATTGTTGCCTGACACATATACCCACAGAGAAGTCAAAGGATGTAATACAATACACAGGTTTGAATACATAGGGAAGGTTCAGTTGTGTATATGCCATGTCATATAGCTGATTATGCTTTGACATACATACAGAGTAATGCAACACTCAAACAGATAATTTATTACAGTAATCCGAAAACATCACATCTGTTGGTGTCCATGCCAATGCCTTCAAGTACTACAACAAGAAAGACAGACTTGGCCACGGCATAACAAGCAATCAACAGTATGTAATGCAGATGTATAGCCCAGCAGCCGCTAAATACACTCTACATGCAATCCCTAGGGGTAAAAGACCTGGGTTGTCATTATGGGTGGTATCTATCACATATCAGTGCATAACTGAAATCATCACAGTCCACTGATGGCAGTAAGCAGTAGGCCAGCAATGTTCACAAGGTGAAATGTATGGTTATGTACATCTGCATACCTTAAGGCAGCTTACTACTGGTAGTCCTCACATGTTGTAACACCCTGAGATACTTATGGTGCATACCCCCATACACTGCCTTACAGGGGCATAGCACATTGTTACATACACTGACCTCTAGACTGCAGAGGTGCACGCATGTGTTGTGCAAAAGAAGCCCACATGTATATGGTACATATGGTCTGTATACCATTATTCATTAACATCATACCTGATAACAAGCCAGTCAGATAACAGACTGCTGGACATTTTGGGTGTAGTAGGGGCTGTTACTGAGGACATTACTTGAACATTCTGTGTTTTTGTGTACAGTACTGTGGTCTGTGTATGTAGGGCAGGGGTCTTGAGCCTTCACTATCCAAAGAGCCATTCCTTACCCATCACCCACCAAACTAAATTCATCGGGAGGCACAACAGCTATCTGGCTCCTACAATGAAGATAGCAGAGCATATACAGCTTCATATATAGCTATGCTAAATATAACTAAGCGTATAAGAACTATACCTAACATATGTCCATAATTGTGTTCCTGTGTTGTGATTGCTTGATGTGTGTGTGTGTGTGTGTGTGTGTGTGTGTGTGTGTGTGTGTGTGTGTGTGTGTGTGTGTGTGTGTGTGTGTGTGTTGTGTGGTAGAGTGTCCATTAATCCTCAGAGGTACAAGGAGCCACTACAGCAGGATTGAAGAGACACATGTGGCCCCAGAACCGCAGGTTGCAGACCCCTGATAGGATGATTGATGACTGTATGTGTATTGCGCTTACAAACCATGGGCTCTATACAGACTGTGGTAGACGCCATTGTTCTCTGTCCTATTCTTTCTGATCTTACATGCTGCTCCAGTGTTAAGCTTGTGTATCATATGTGCCTGTGGCTGCGTTGACATTGGATGTGGGTATGCATTTTCTCACAGGTGTCTGCTACGCTGTGCTGCAACCTGCATGTTCAGCCCGCTATAGTCGCAGGTACATGTGTATTCCCCCATACAATATGTATTCCAGTGTTGTGGCAGTCTGTCTGTGGTTTGCCCAGTGCTTTGTGACATGCCTAGCAGCTTACTGTAATTACCCCAGCGTGCTATGTCCAGTTACTTGCAAGACATACAGACAAAGCAGTGGTATGCTGTACAGATGTATGTCACTATCTACTGGGTAGTATGTGGCCATGTGTACTCAGCACCACCAGGTATTATGTGTCAGGACAGACTAGCGTGTGTGCATGCATACACGGTGTGGGCATATGTACTCCAATATTGTCGTGATATACCCATGTACATGGCTAGTATCCACATTGGGAGGCATGGTCCACATGTCTCGCATGAAGGGGACATGTGTGCACTTCTTTACTGACCACAGAGTGCCAGACTGTTCACATATATTGGTCATATCCCTGCTGTAGTCCACAGGATCATTACTGTGCTAGCAGTGGTACTGTACTATGATGCCCTCAGGATGTCTGTCCACAGCCAGTGGTGCACATGTCTACAGCAGATGTGACCTCCCACACCCAACATGTCTGTTAAGACACCCCTATGGCAGTAGCAACAGTCTACATGTATACCTGCAATACATCCATGACATCCCCTTGCACTAAGGGGTTGGGACTATTGGTGCTGAGGTAGGACTCCACTCCATGTTCTGGACATATGGTAAACATATATGTGTACACATATATCCACATATCTATATAGATATATACACATGTACATATCCACATACATATATGAACATATACATATCCACATACATATATGGAGATATATATGTACATATATATATATATATATATATATATATATATATATATATATATATATATATATACACACACACACACACACACACACACACACACACATACATATGAACACTCACACATACACACATACACAGCAATGACTTGAACAAGTGGCTAAGCTTCTGATGTCATTCAAAGGGGATCCAGTATCTGTCTGCCTGGGACGACATGATTGACAAACCACGATACTTTGCCAGAGATGGTCTGAACCTGTTGCCCCTGGGATTCAGGTTACTAGCTACAGCTCTTGGCACCCCCATAGTGCCTTATTTAGGCAAGGTTCAAAGTATAAAACCACCACCATAACAGATATAAGCATGCAAAACTGAAGGTAAGGCTACTCAATGCTAGACGTCTAAACCTAAAAAGGCACTCTCTTGAGGCACACTTACAAATGGGGAACATCGATATCTGTGCAGTAAATGGAACCTGGTTCAACGCTCCAGAGAGCACACCTGTAATACCAGGCTATGTGGCACACCTCATCACTGAGGGCTTTTCATCCAGAAGAAAGGGGGTAATTGTCCCACTGTACTCATCCCTCATTACATTTTTTTTTTTTTTTTTTTTTATTTTACATTTGTTAACCGGGCTGGTCCAACTGGATACAAGTCCATTTTCAGTGGAGGCCCGAGGAGAAAAGCTCCACTATCTACATAACATGATAACAAAACATTAAATACAAAATATATGTTTGATTTAAGTAATAAAAAGTCGATATAACTAACAAAGTAGAAGACAGTAATAATACTTGAAAGAACTTATAAAGAAGGTGGATACAGAGACAAGGAAGTAGTGAAAGTACAGGTATATGAGAAAAAGGGAGAGAAAAATTAAAATACAGTAACAGTTGTTAGGAGTTTAGTGAGAGAAGTAGAGTTACTATATAAGGTAGTCCTATAATGGGTTAAAAGGGACATAATAAATAAGTGACTAATTAGATAAGGGAGTAAGTATGAGGGATATGGGAGAAGGATAGGAAGTCAAATAGGAGGTAGTTTAACTGGGAGTTATGCAAGAGCAAAGCCAGTGGTTAGAAAGGAAGAGTTTCAGTTTGGTCTTAAATAGTGCAGTGGAAGTCTGATCAGTAAGGTCTTTAGGAAGTTGGTTCCAGTTTTTGCCAACTGAGTTTGAAAAAATAGATTCTCCTGCTGTATTCTTTGATAGAGATGTTTTAATCATGATTTTATTGGAAGAGCGTAGGGCTTTTAAGTTGTTATATGGTTTTATAAGGGTGGAGAGTATGGGTATGTTTTCAGGGTAGTGAAGGGCTTTGTGGGTAATAGTAAGCTGATAGTACTGAATTAGGTGTGGTAATTCCAGTCATCCTAGGTTAGAGAGGTTCAGACAGTGATGTGTTTTATATGGAGAAGCAGTTGCAAATCTAGCAATGTTGTTATAGGTTACTGTGAGCTTCTTAATATTATGTTTAGATAGATTAGTGTAAATAGGGGAAGCATACAGTAAAGTGGAGATAAGATGTGTTCTTGCTATGGTGGATCTAGCTTCAGTGGTTAGGAAAGATCTGATTCTATAGAGTGAGCCTAGCTTTCTATTAGTTGCTTTAATGCTGGAGTTGATGTGAAAGTCAAATTTTAGAAGGTTGTCGATGGTAACACCCAATAGTTTGGTTGTTTGGTCAGGTGATATAAGGGTGCCATTGTTAGATGTAATTGTGAGATTAATAGAGGGAGACAGGTGTGTGGGTAAGAAAAGGAGAAGTTTTGTTTTCTTGGGGTTTAAGAGAAGACAGTGATTGGAGAACCATTGTTCAATAGTAGTAAATGTCTTTTGGGTAAGGTAGTGAAGGTCAGTTTGGTTTGTGGCAGAGCAGATGATGGTGGTGTCGTCAGCATACTGAATACAGGTAGTTAAGGGTGTGGCTAAGTGCAAGTCATTGATAAAGACTGAAAATAAAAGAGGACCTAGGATGGAGCCTTGCGGGACCCCTAAAGTGGTGGGGAGGAGTTCAGAGAGATTGTTGTTCCATAGAACAGCTTGTCTCCTATTGTGAAGATAGGAAGTGAACCAAGTAAGGGCAGGTTTATCAAGAGAAAGCATTTTTAATCGATGTAGAAGGAGTTGGTGATTCACCATATCAAAGGCTTTAGACAGATCTACAAAGAATGCTGAAGATAGAAGATTGTTATTACGGTTGTTATTAATGGAGTCAGTAAAAGATAGTAAGGCTGTAGTGGTACTATGGAAAGGACGAAGCCGTGCTGACAGTTAGCTAGGAGATTGTTAGAAAGGAGGTGACCTAGTAACTGTTTGTGGATGCATTTCTCCATAATTTTGCAATTGGAGATAGTAGTGCTATAGGGCGTAGTTAGAGTATTCAAATGAATCGCCACCTTTGAAGAGGGGGATGATGTGTGAGATTTTCCAGAGGGAAGGTATGGTACTTTCTGTTATTGTTCTGTTTATTAGTATAGAGATTGGGTAGGCGATTGCTTTGGCACCTAGCTGGAGATATTCAGCTGGGAGATTGTCAGCTGAGGGGGTGGAAGCTTTAAGTTTAAGAAGTAAATTTAGAATATAGGAGGTAGGTATGGGTTTAAGCTGCATAAGTGGAGGGGTGACATTAGGGCAACCTAATAATGAGGGGTTAGGGGTTTGTTGGTTGGCTAGGTTAAGTATAGTAGATGTAAAGAAGTTATTAAAAGCATTAGCAGTTTGTAAGGGAGAGTCTGGGCAGGAACCAATAGGATTAGGAGTTTCAACTTTTCCAGGGGAAAGAAGAGTGTTAATAGATCTCCAAAAGTTGTGGGGATTTTGGTGGGAGGCTTGCTGTAAGTGGGTGTAATAGTTCTTTTTGTCTTTTATGATAGCTAATTTTGTCATGTTTCTTTTTTGTTTGTAGCTAAGGTGATCAATGGGGTCTTTGGAGGTTCTCCATTGAGACCAGGCTTTATTCCTATTCAGGATTAGCTGTTTTGTGGAGGTTGTAAGCCAACGGGCAGTATTGTATTTCATGCGAATAGAACGGATGGGAGCATGTTCATCTAATATAGTAAGAAAGGTTTTATTAAAGTGGTTAACAGCGCCAATTGGGAGAGTTTTTAGAAGGGACCAGTTAACCAGGCTAAGGTCATTTTGAAATAGTTGAGGGTCAAAGTGTTTTTTGCTACGAGATAGTCGTATTAGGGGTGGTGGTTTGAGGTGGGTTTTATGCCTTATGATATATATGAGAGAGTGGTCACTTAGGTCATCTGGTAGGATACCTGTAGTATATTTTTGATGGGGACTGTTTATCAGGATCCAGTCAAGTATGGAATCTTTGTTATTGCTCTTGTTTGTTCTGGTTGTGGAGTTAATGGTTTGTTGGAATCCATGTAGGTTGATAAGTGTGGATGGATTTGTTAGGTTACAAGCATTCCAATCAATATTGAAGTCTCCTAGCAGTATGGTTTCTTGTGGAAGATTAGTAGAAAACCAGTTAAGCAGGTTTTCTAATATGGGGGTGTTGTTGCCAGGGGGAAGATAGGTACAGATAATATTAATGGTTTTTTGTGGGTTAATGGTGAGTTTAGAAATAATGAGTTCAGTGTTTGTGTTATTTTGAAGGGTGTGGGTTGATTTGTTTACATTCAGTCCAGATTTGAAGAGAATGGCTACACCACCACCTTTTTTATTAAGACGGTCATGTCTAAGGATGTTGTAGCCAGGGGGGATAATTTCATTGTCTTTTATTGAAGGTTTGAGCCATGTTTCGGTAAGACAGAGAATATCAAATTGTTGGGTGAGAAGTAGGGGGTGAAGAGCTGGAAGTTTATTGCAAATGCTACGGATGTTAAGATGAGCTATTGTAAAAGATTTAGGAGGTGTAGAGTCTGGTGTAGGTGTAGTTTTAATTTTAGGGAGTGTTGTTGGGGTTTTTGGTCCTGGATTGGGGTGGATGTCCCCATCTAGTAAATGGAAGCAATGGATGAGGTGAGTAAGTTGTGAAGGCTTAAAGAGGTACAAGTATTTTGTGTGTCTAAGAATAAGGTATTTAATATGTGAGAGACGATGATATTTCGAGTCAAGGTATGTGTTGTAATATGTTAGACTAAGATGTGTAGTGAGTGTGGATGGTGGGATAGTTAGTGTGTGCCTATGTGGAATATTAACATTAGGATGAAGTGGTTGCTCATACCAGGTTATAAGGTAGGTGGAAGAAAGAACAGTTAGGAGAGGTAGAAGTAGTGGAAGAAGGTGAGTAGAGTACATTGTTAAGAATGCAAATTAACAATGTTAGATAGGTAAGTTATCCAGTAGAGAGGGTGTGAGTGTGAGTAGAGTATAGTATGTTCAGATAGGGTGTTAAATGTTGTGGGTGTGGTTATGTGGGAATAAAGGTGGAGGTGTTTGGGGCGGGTGGGATTTCGGGGCAGGGTGGGGAGCGGAGTGAGCCCGCAGGGCGAACGGAGCGGGAAGACACAGGAGAGTGGGGATCAGCAGGAAACAATCAGAGAAAGGGAAGGACAAACAGGTAAGCCAGAGGTAAAATGTAGGAAAGGTACCTACTGGTAGGTAAGATAGGTAATGTAGATAAAGATAGAAGTGGAGTGGAGGTAAAAAATGTGGAAGGGGGAATATGTAGGCTGTTGGAAGTGCAGGAGGGGTGCTCAACCCGAGTTACACAACTACAGTTAGACAGGTCAAGCAAGGAATTGTAACATACTTAAAATCACAAAGTGAGTCGTTTCCTCTTGAATATACAATATTTGGGCTCAAGTTTGAGGTTCTTCTATTCCCAGAAGGGTGGTAGGCAGGAGGGAGGCTTTGCTTAAGTTAGACAGTAGACCACTCTGTTAAAGATAATGAGGGAGAAAGATAGTGAGTGAATAGAGCTTAGAAGCTAGAACCAAATATAGTAACAGTTAATAACCTTTTTGTTTAATACAACAGTAACACTGTAATAGTACTTGAACAATATAAAACATTGGAGACAGTAAACAATAAAAGTAATTAAGAAATAACAGTACTGTGAATTAGGAGGTGTACAGGAATAAACAGATGCTACAGGATAAGCATTAGAGTATAGCGACCATGAGAAATGTGCATTATGGAGGGGAGCTACTCAAAAGTAGTAGCCGTTAGTGGAAAATGGCATCCCCAGTTGGTTGGTAATCCTTTATGGGACGCAACCTAAAAGAAAAATAAGGCCACGTGTCTGTAGGGGCCGAGAAATTACGGAGCCCAACCCAATTAAGTGATGAGGGATAGGAATCCCTTGCCGCCACGCTGACTATACACAGGCGATAAGATCCGGCTTACCCAGAAAATGAATACCCACTATTCGGTGAGGAGACACAATTATGAGATATTAGGGTAGGAATCCCTTGCCCCCACGATGACTCTACACAGACTTAAAAGTCAGTAGTCGCCAGTAAATGTATGCGCACTATTAGGTGAAGAGACAGGATAAGCATTAGGGGTTCAGCGATATCTTATATATATATATATATATATATATATATATATATATATATATATATATATCTGCATATATACCTGAATATATTTGTCAATGTATAGATGTGTGTGCATATCTGCACCATTGTACATTCCCAACGGTAGAATGACATTTTTGCTTGATATGTTACAGATATTGCCCTGACAGTTTACAAGTGAACTGGCTTACTGTTAAAGCATTGTAGCTGTGTTGTGGAGGGCCCTGGAGTCAGGAACTGCATGTGCTGGATATTGGATTGTACAGCATATCTGTTAGGGCTGTGGAGGGGGCAACATAGCAGTAATTACCAGGTATCCCTCATTTGTGCCCCCACCCCCATTAACAGTGCATATGGTCTGTTATGTTGTAGTGAGTGGTTCAAGATGTTGTTCCCATGTGGACATGCTATACACATTTCTATCTGTGTGTATGTATATGTGTATATATATATATATATGTGTGTATCTACATAATTATATATGTAAACCCCTATATATATATATATATATATATATATATATATATATATATATATATACACACACACACACATATATATATATATATATATATATATATATATATATGAACATATTTATCTATCTATATACAATTGATGTTCAAATGCCATGGAACAACTAGTCACCATCCCCACAAGAGGAGATAACATACTTGATCTCATCATCACGAACATGGGAGCACAATGTTCAACACCGGAGGTGTACCCCTCACTGGTGAGATCAGACCACAAACTAATCTCGCTGGAGGTCCTCATCCCACCCCCACCTGAAATAAAAAAGACCACAGTAAAGAACTTCTCAAAAGCCGACTTCACACTTCTAAAGACTAGTGTGGTCTCCTTTAAGGCCCCCGAGCCGGCGGAAAACAGTCAAATGCCATGGAACAACTAGTCACCATCCCCACAAGAGGAGATAACATACTTGATCTCATCATCACGAACATGGGAGCACAATGTTCAACACCGGAGGTGTACCCCTCACTGGTGAGATCAGACCACAAACTAATCTCGCTGGAGGTCCTCATCCCACCCCCACCTGAAATAAAAAAGACCACAGTAAAGAACTTCTCAAAAGCCGACTTCACACTTCTAAAGACTAGTGTGGTCTCCTTTAAGGCCCCCGAGCCGGCGGAAAACAGTACTCAAGCCGCTGAATCACTTACAAATGCCTTCTACCAGCACCTGCAGGACTGCATGGATAAGGCAATCCCAAGCAAAACAAAGACTCTTTGTACCAAAGGCAAGCATCCAGTCTGGTGGACCCCAGCCATAAACAAACTCTACAACAAAAGGAGGAAGCTACTACAAGATAGAGCAAAATCCTTAAAAGGTAAGACACCCTTGATCACTATAAGTAAAAAACTAAGAGCTCTCATAAAATCATCCAAAGCAAATTTCGAGAGAAAAATAGCTAAAGACTCAAAAGACAATCATAAGGCCTTCTTTAGCTATGTTAGAAACCTGGGAGGAAACTCCCAGATATGCTCAGAGCTAGTTCAAAATGATGTGAAGATTACTGATTCTACAGACATTGCCAACATACTGGCTGACAGGTTCAGTGCAAACTTCTCCCCTCCCCCAAAAGGAGAGATATCTATACCAAACGATTGCAGCCCCCAAACATCTCCAGCGCCCAAGTGAGAACTGCTCTCTCCAAAGCAAAAACACAGCATACATGGGACCTGATGGTGTCCCCGGCTGTGTGCTCCATGAACTCAATGAGGAATTAAACCCACAGCTAGGACAGCTGTTTAATCAAAGTCTTACCTCTGGATACGCACCCAGGAGTGGCGCACTGCAACTGTGGTACCACTTCACAAAGGCGGTGCCTCCACCGACCCTGGAAATTACCGCCCATTAGCTTGACAAGCCTTATCTGCAAAGCCATGGAGAGGATCATAATGGACCTCATAAATAAAGACATAGGGAATTTGCAGACTTTGGATCCAACCCAGTTTGGCTTTGTCAAAGGCAGATCATGCCTTTTAAACTTGGTTGACTTTTTCAAACAGTCACCAAAGCCATTGATGAGGGAAAGGCAGTCCATACAGCCTACCTCGATCTGGCTAAGGCCTTCGATACAATACCCCATTCGGGTATCATTGAAAAACTCATCAGCTTAAATGTCAACCCATACATCACAAGATGGGTTGCAAACTGGCTGAGTGACAGAACCCACAGGGTCAGAGCTGCTGGCGCCATGTCAGACTCAAAGCCTGTCACAAGTGGTGTCCCACAGGGCTCAGTCCTGGGCCCACTCTTGTTTGGCATCTACTTTTCCAAGTACAAGCAAACACAGGAGGGTTATGGCTGACAAAGTTTGCAGATGACTGCAAACTGGGCCATAGTAGAAAACACATCTGACACAGATATCCTTCAGAAGGGTCTCACAGAAACGGATAACTGGTGCCAGAGCCACGGCCTAAAGTTAAATGCCAAAAATGCATAGTCATACCCTTCGGGAAAAACAAGGTTACCCCTAGCTACCAAATAGGTGGCAATCCACTGAGCACAGAAGAAGTTATCAGGGACCTGGGGACCCAGGTTGATAGTAGTCTGTCATTCGACACCCATGTAGCTAAAGTAGTTAGGAAGACCTTCTACATTGCCCACCTTATCATGAAGGGATTCTCATCTAGATCAAGGGAGGTCATAGTCTCCCTTTACTCATCACTCATCAGACCAATGATTGAGTACAATGCCCCATTCGAATGTATCTGACCCGACACTTGCAGCAGCTGGAGAGGCCACAAAAGTTCCTCACCAAAAGGATAAAGGGTCTCAAAATCTGTCCTATGCTGCCCGACTGAAAGAACTCCAGCTCTATTCAGTCGCCACCGCTTGCTCAGAGGTGACCTTTGCCTAACATACAAGGCCATGTCAAACCCAGATTTGATGAATATGCTTCACCTCAAAAATCTAGATCCATCAGAGCCACAAGGGCGGAGACTTAAACCTTGACACGGCTATTAATAGGACGTGCTGGAGGGATAGATTCATCACCCAAAGACTCCTATGCTGTGGAACAAAATCCCGGTACATGTGAGGCAGAGCACTCGCTGGCCTTGTTCAAGAGAAATCTTGACCAATGGATGGGAGATCGCAGATATACCCCAGGGATTACCTCAGTGTCACTGCTCGACAGAGGCACAGAAAAATAATGGGTATAGTTCCCCATACTAAAGGGGTGGCCTAAGCCACAAAACGATGGGCTAGGCTTGTAAATGCCCTCGGGCAGATAGCCTAGTATGAACCTATGAACCTATGAACCTATGAACCTATGATTATTTGTCAGTCATATATATATATATATATATATATATATATATATATATATATATATATATATTGAATAACGTATCTCCCAAACCAAAAGCAACAACTTTATATCTAACAGCAAAACCCAGATGGATGAGTGCAATAGTCCAAACTTTCACAAAACCGCAAATCAAACTGATTCAAAACATTTAATAGTGAAAAATAAAAGCGTTAGCGCTATCGCGGTCTACACCGCTTCGTCAGACGTTACATTTTAGCAGCATTTCCTTTAACACATATATAGCGATTTTAAAATACTATTCATACGTCACATCCTATTTTAATCAAGACATCATTTCCTAACTCAAATAACTAACTGAATAGCACATTACAATAAAGCAACACATTTAAAATCATATTAACAAAAAGGAGTAACTTATTATAATGCATAATCCGTACCTCAATAGTTCAACCTCCAACACATAATGCTTAAGATGTTTATATAGTGCCCGTACGGATAACTTTATACATCCGATGAACCAGTGCATGGATGCCTGCACTGACATCAATCCTAAAGAACAAATCGATCAAAATGCTGTTTACAATAACCATTAAAACTGTGCTATATGAATAGATACACATCTATTCTAGTAATAGATATGAAATAAACAAATATAAAGTGCTAGATCAGATATATGCTCATCGCTGACATGAAGAATGTACAAACGATGTATACGCAGCATCTAGGGCACATAATAAAATCACAACAATACAAATAAATATTACTAGTGAATAAATTAAAAATAGCAGTTACGACACATAATATAATCATAACTGCATAGATCAATATCAGTTAAATGCACCCTACCTAACTGGAATCTACATTTCAAAAACTTAGTAATAACACGCTCTGCTAATTCACCTATTACTTCTTTCCTTTCATTCAACAACGTAGGAGATCAATTTCATATTATATAAAGTGACAGTGCAACTATCTAATTGATCTTGCCTTCAGGGCTGGTTTAAGTGGCACAAAATCATTAAGCCCCCTGCCACGATGGGCCGCTAACCTAAGAATCCATTCTGCCTCAGATAACTCCGTAAGATTCACCCTATCACCACCTCTCAAACTATGATATTGCACATGTAATACTTGAAATAGAAAACTATGCTCATTGTTCTTGAGCATGTGCTTAGCTAGCGCACTGCATGGATCAGATCTAGTGTAGCAATAATAGTGGTCCCTGATCCGTTCTCGCAGGGACCTATTGGTTTTGCCCACGTAGAAGGCAAAACAAATTTTGCAATAAGCCACATATACTAAATCCCGTGTGTCACAATCTGCACTGCACCTCAGCTCCCATAATTTTCCGTCATTAGGGTTTCTAAAGAATCTTGACGTGTCTATTCTATCACATTGTAAACACGAACCACATCTCTTAGTGCCATATTCAACTATCGATGTCTTTATCCTATTATCTATACATAAATTTGGAAAACATAACTGCTGTTTCAGGTTTTTCAAATTATTATAGACATATCTGGGGCAGTTCCCTACAATTTTGTGTGTATTTTTATCTGCTACCAAAATATTCCAGTTGTTAAATAGAACTTCTTGAACTGGTCCTAAATTATCAGCAAAAGGAAGAACAATAGGTATCTGTTCCCTATAGGTAGTTTTGTCTTTGTTTCTATTCTCCATTCTTGCTGCAGAATAGTATGGTTTGCCTCTATTGGCCCTAAGCTTAACTGCCTCATTACATGCTATGTTTAATGTATCTAGCTCATACCCTCTATTAGAAAAATTCTCTTTCAATATTCCAAGCTCATAATGAAATTTGTTGTCATCAGAACACAAACGTGATAGCCTCAAGGCTTGTCCCTTGACTATATTTGTAAATGTTCTCGGATGATGCATGCTGTCCATGGACAAGTATGACGCTTTATAACAGCCCTTCCTAAAGATGGTAGTGTTGAATTTACCAAATTCCTTATAGATGGTCACATCTAGGAAATCAATGGTGCTGTTAGAATAATTCATTGTGAATTTCAAAAATCCATCAAGTCCATTGATGTAAGACAGAAAGGATTCCAATTCTATAACGGAGCCACGCCATAGGAGAAAGAGGTCATCGACAAATCGTCTGTAAAAGATGACATGAGGACATGTCAGTATGACCTCCTTCTCCCATACAGCCAAAACAAGATTGGCGTATGAATTAGCGCAGCTCGTACCCATAGCAACACCTACAGATTGTCTAAACACTTTGTCAAGGAAAATAAAATAATTATTTTCAAGGACTATTTCTAAAAGAAGGGCCAATAAGTCTGCTTCAACATCAGTAAAAAACTCATACATCAGTTTTCTAACCCATTCAATACCAATGTCATTTGGTATGCATGTGAAAAGTGATGTGATATCCATAGTCACCAGACATAGATCATCAACATTCACTAAACCTTCAATAAATGCATACAAATCTACTAGAAAATGTCCAGTGTCCTTCAGAATATAGTCATAGTGTTTCAATATCAGCTTGAGTTTCTGATCTAGGTAAATAGATATGGGTTGAGTCACCCATCCTTCCCCTGCCACAATGGGTCTAAAGGGGGGGGTAGTCGCATGTTTATGTATTTTAGGCAGTCCATTTATCCGTGGTATGATAGGGAATTCTACTTGAAAGTAGTCAAAAATATCTCTAGTCAAAATTCCCAAAGATAGGCAATCACACAGAGTCTTATATATATTAGTGCAGCAAAGTTCTATCGCATCTAAGGTGCTGGATTCATAAGAATCAGTGTTAAGCATAGATAACAAGGAATCAATATAGAATTCCCTGTTTAACACAACAATTAGCCCGCCTTTATCAGCGGGCCGTATGATAATGTCACTATTATTCTTCAAAGATACAAGTGCTCCATGTTGCGATTGTTTAGAATTATAAAAATAATCATGTGAATCAGAGTTCAGGCCTCGATATAAATCATTCTCAACGGCCTTCACAAACAGTTCCAAATTAGGCAAAAGTCTTGGATTGATGTTACTCTTCCATCTAAATAGCGGCTCAACAGCTCTATCAACTTCATTAAACATCAACTTCAAATTAACGTTCCTAGCAAAAAGTCTAATCGCTAGTAAATAGTCATTAATACCTGCTTTCTTGTTCGGTATATACGATAGGCCTCTTTCCAAAAGCAATGTTTCTTCTTCATTCAACTCATAGCACGAAATATTCCAAATCAACAACTTGGATACATTTTCTGTTTGTATATCTGGGTCTGCCTGTCCGACCTGTTGTCCATACGTTTGGCCCCCATCTCCGTGTCCTGATTTATGGACCTTTTCCTTCCCATTCGTATGGGTAACGGAACTAATGGAAAATCCTCTTGGTCACCTGTTTTCAGTTTCTCAAGCTGAATTTTCCGTCTAACAACTGTGCCTACTTTTGGTATACCTGCTTGCACTGGTTGGACTGCAGCTGCTCACTCCTCAGTGGGTGTAAAATATAAAGAAGTAACTGATTTAGGACTTAATAATGCCACATTAGCTCCTTCAGTCCTAATCATGGCACAAGCATTGTCCCCTTCATGTTCTTCAATGGCAGTCGATTTCCCTTCATTCACTTCTTTCCCATCAATCAAACCAATATTGGCAACTGCTACATTCTCATTAGCCACAGGGCGCTGCATTATATTTCCACGACTCTGAGTCTTCGTGTTATTAAGTGTAGTTGCTGTTCTCGGCCATACAAACACGTGATTAGAATCAAAATCACGTTTATCCCTGTTTAGCTTCTTTCTTTTTTGTAAAAGTAAATTATTACCACAACGTGTTACTCTGTCAATGACTTCCTGCAAAAACAAATCAGTCATGCCTTCACCCATCAATTCCATTAATTTGTTTTGTTGTTCCATTAATACATCTAAAAGTTCTTGTTCCTTTGGCTTGAAATAATCAACCAAAAGCTGCATATACGACATGCTGGCTTGTAGATTAATCTTTTGCCAGCGCGCTAGTAGGTCAGGATACATATTGCCGTACGTCGGCATATTTAGTATCCTTAGACCCCTAGGAATGACCTTTAAATGCAAACTTGCCTCCATGTGATGTCGTTGGCATTGCAAACGCTTGTATCTAAACAGATTGTTCTCCAAGTCCCGTTTCATCTGTTTGATACATATTTCGCTATCCACGTCAACAGGTTCAAAACTCGAATCATTCTGTTCCATTCCATCCATGTTAAGCAACGGATTCACAATGTCCTTCAGAACGTTGCACAAAGAACCGATAGTGCCCTTAGCCGTTCTTTCAGTTCTCAATTCCGACGATGTCAACTCAGGCATCACATCCATCTCAGAAGTAAGGTATTGAATAACGTATCTCCCAAACCAAAAGCAACAACTTTATATCTAACAGCAAAACCCAGATGGATGAGTGCAATAGTCCAAACTTTCACAAAACCGCAAATCAAACTGATTCAAAACATTTAATAGTGAAAAATAAAAACGTTAGCGCTATCGCGGTCTACACCGCTTCGTCAGACGTTACATTTTAGCAGCATTTCCTTTAACACATATATAGCGATTTTAAAATACTATTCATACGTCACATCCTATTTTAATCAAGACATCATTTCCTAACTCAAATAACTAACTGAATAGCACATTACAATAAAGCAACACATTTAAAATCATATTAACAAAAAGGAGTAACATATTATAATGCATAATCCGTACCTCAATAGTTCAACCTCCAACACAGATATTGCCCTGACAGTTTACAAGTGAACTGGCTTACTGTTAAAGCATTGTTATTGGATGTACCACATGGGTTACCTGTTGTGGAACCCTCAGAACATATATGTGATGGTGGCTGACATCTGCAACAGGGATAAGGTAGCTATATGGTAGGTGATGTACACGTGCCTGTCTGCATGAACAGGTGCCAGCATCAACATAGCCACACTCTCACAGGGACACACACACATTGACACACTTGGTAGAGCCAGGATTACAACTCATCAGTAGTGGGATTGCCACAACACATCACTGTGCAGGTATCACATGCACCACACGGGTCATACAGGGGTTGTATGGGCAAAGGGTATGGGGAGGTGTCTGACATCAGACAGCATGCTTCAGTATGCCCATAGGGGTTGTAGGGAGTGTGGATGTGAACATACTCACCATACAACACACACACAAACACACAGGGTGCCAGTACTGACATGCATGGGTGCATGTCTGCATGGGTGTGTGGTGGTTGACTGTGCCAGATGGCTGTACAAGGCTAGGCAATGGGTATACCTTGGCATCAGGCCACATGACAATGGTCTGCATCGTGGCTCAGGGCTGTAGTGTCTGCATTTGCCCACACAGGTGGGTATTGTATCCCCCACCCAGTCACCTGGGTGACTATTGTGTGTGGCCAATGCTGTGCATCACTTGCCATGTATGTGTTCATTAGTCCATGACATGGACAGTGTCTGTGATGTGCACACCTCCCACATGCATGTACAGTGACATGTGGAACTGTACCTGGGGTATCTGACCCATGTTGTGAATGCTGATTATCGTCAGATGTGCCAGTCTTGCCCACCTGTGGCAGGAACTGATAATGGGCAGCAGGATTACCCTGCACCTAAATTGATAGCATGCTAACGGCATTCCCTGGTGTCAGTGGCATCTGTCAATACAGGGCATGTTGTCAGGCATGGCATGTCCTTTGTGGGTCATATGTGATGGCACCACAGGTGTTTTAGGTGTCCATTGGGGAACATGGGGAAGGTGCATTGTCTGCATGTACGTGCATATTGGGCAGATGGACAGGGTGCTAATATGCAGTGTACTTCCCACATATTGGCTGTTGCCTAGGCATGTGTGTGTGTATGAGACGGGTTGAGAGTGTGGTCTGGGTAATACTGGGGTTGCTAACTGTGATTGCCTGGCCTTAATGTCACATGTATGGGTATGGCTTTGCACCTCAGCCTCTCAGCTATTTCACATCTGTTATCCCTGTACAGTGGACATTGTGAGGTGTATATCACACTGGATGACATCAGCAGGATTGCCAAAGTAGGACATTCGAATTGTAGTGAGTGTGACTAGCCTAAAATGCATTGCTCCATACACAGACAGTGACACACATACAAAACATCCACAACCGACCTGTGTGGGCATAGAACCCCTAACAGAGGTCTATATTACACAACAGCATGGAGCTCTTATAGGATGCACCACAGGGATTACTAGAGAACTCCTTCCCCAAAGGTGTATTTCATAATGAATGACATCAGCAGGATTGTCAAAGTAGGCCATTTGAAATGTACTGTGTGTGACTAGCCTAAAATGCATTGCTCCCCACACAGACAGTGAGACACACACACAAAACATCCACAACTGATATGTGTGGGTATAGAACCCGTAACAGAGGTCTATATCAGACTACAGCATGGACTCACCATGGGGATTACTAGAGAATTCCTTCCCCAAAGGTGTATTTCACAATGAATGACATCAGCAGGATTGCCAAAATAGGCCATTTGAAATGTACTGAGTGTGACTAGCCTATAATGCATTGCTCCGTACACAGATATTGAAACATACACAAAACATCCAAAACTGCCATGGGTGGGGAAGGAACCCTACCACAGTTCTATATCACACTATAGCAGTACACAGTTACAGAATGTGCTACAGAGATTACTCGGCTACAGCCTTCACAGAGGTGAATTACTAGGTGGGTGGCATCAGCAACCTTGCCAAAATTGAGTATATGAATTGTAAGGCATGTGAGTACCCTAAAAGCATTGCTCTCTACGCAGACAGGGTCAGACACACACACACACACACACACACACACACACACACACACACACACACACACACACACACCCACACACACACACACACACACACACACACACACACTTGCCATGTCTGGGAGCAACTACCTAACTACTTTATTACACTATAGCAGTACAGAGTTACAGGATGTGCTATGGAGATCACTGGGCTACAACCATCCCAGAGGTGTATTTCTAGGTGGGTGACATCAGCAGTCTTGCCAAAGTTGAGTATATGAATTGTAAGGAGTGTGAGTACCCTAAAAAGTATTGCTGTCTACACAGTCAGACATGCACACAAACATACACTCACAGTTGCCAAGTCTAGGGGTAGAAGTACCCAGTTATGGGATGCACCACAGAGATTACTGGGCTACAATTCTCCCAAAGGTGTATTTCACATTGGATGACCTCAGCAGGCTTGTCATAGTAGGGCTGTGGGGAGGGCGGTGTGTGCATGGGCCATAACCCATTCATCTAGGGGTTGACACACCACATGCGGGCACACACAGGGTCATATGTCACAGGTACATGTATACAGCTGCTAGATGACTACTTCCTTGTACAGTCATGTTACCCAGCTGGCATGTGCACCACATAGCCTGTAATGCTGGCAGATACTGGTAGCTAGTATCTGCAGTGAGTGACATCTGCACCTCATGTGTTTGGGGCCCTTTGGCTGTGTGCTAGATGAGACAGGCCTGGATGGCTCCTTGTCACAGTCACCCTCTTCTGCACATCTATGTACGCTACCTTTGGCTTATTATAGTGTGTTGTCCTGACATATATGCCTGTATTCCTATCCACTGTGTGTGCAAGGCATGAGTGGTGCATACTGACGAGTGTCTGCACTAACAATTGCAACTGCCAGATATGTCCGGCCCACTGGTGTTTGCAGTCATGGCCTTCATGTGTTTAAGTGTGTGAGCATTCCCAGTATGACCTTTCAGTATGTTGTTGACTGACATTGCCTTCATTTCTGTAAGTGCGTGAGCATGCCCAGTATGGCCGTCTGTATTGAATGTGTGGATTGTGTCCAGGTAGTTTGTGCTGTAGTGCTGACCTTTGTGTTGTACACCGACAGGTAGCATGCTGTCTCTGCAGGGTATCTATCGATCATTTGGCTTTGACTTTTACTACATTTCTGCATAGCGGGGGGGGGCACACCTGACTGTTTCTACATTTCTACACAGGAGTGGGGGGCACACCTGGCTGTTATTACATTACTATGTAGGATGGGGGGCACACCTGACTAGTTTGTTCTACATTTCTACACAGGGTTGGGGGGCACACCTGACTGTTATTACATTACTATGTAGGATGGGGGAGCACACCTGACTATTTATACATTTCTACACAGGGTTGGGGGGGCACACCTCACTGTTATTACATTACTATGTAGGATGTGGGGGGCACACGTGACACTTGTATACATTTGCTATGACTGTACTGGTATGTCAGGTACTCCATTTAATTCTGTATTGCTAACTATCATGCTGACTAGAGGCATACCAGTGTACTACAGATCGTGGCTTTGGTTGCCCTACATATTATTGTCTGACTTCCTACCCTTCAGAACTAACATCCCACTGCCTGCCCTGCTGTGGTCTGTCTGTGTAGGCCTGGGGGGGGAGGTTAACCATAGACATCATTCTGGGGCCATGGCACAGGCTCTGTTTGGGTTTGTCTACACCTTTCCTGCTGGCTGAGACTGTTGTTGGGTATGTGAACCATCCTGACTGGCATGTGTGGGTCATATGGACACACATGTCGCTCAGCACATTTCCTGCATTGGGTTTTGTCACCCTGTGTAGTACTGGCTACTATGGTGACTCCAGTATGTGTTACAGATGTCATGGTTCTACTATGGGTGTCTACTGTCTGCTGCCATAACATTCAGCCATCCAATTCTCTTGCATGCTCACATCCATACCATAGCTACAGGTAACTACACATTCTACTCCATTTGGCAATTGGTAGGTTGATTGACTTACCTTGAGGGTGTGCCAGACCTGCGGATGATGCTAGAGGGCTGCCTATGTTGGATGCACATAGTACACTCCCTATACATGGTTGAGCACAGGTAGTGTCATGTTTGGCATCCCTTTTACTGTATGTGTGAGTCGGAGAGAAGTGTCATTCCCTGGGTCCCTACTGTGTCAGTGCATGTGCTTTGCGTTGCCTCTTTGCCAAGGCCAGGGCATACTGGGCACGCCTCCTTCTGCCTACTGGGGCAGGCTCAGGTTGTTCCTCCTCTGGGTCACTCTGTGCCTGTGCAGGCCTTGGCATTGGTGGAGGGATGCGTGGCCCTGCCCCATGCTGTTCCTGCTGCAGCTGTTTCCGCAGGATCATATTGTGTAGTATAGCACATACCATAACAATTTGGGTACATGTAGCTGGTGAATACTGCAAGGCTCCACCGGATGTGTCCAGACACCGGAAGCGTGACCTGAGCATCCCAAACACATGCTCTATTATATATTTGGCCTGTGCGTGTGCCTCATTATGGCGTTGTTGTTCAGGTGTGTGTGCATTTCTGATGGGTGTCATCACCCACGGCTCCAGTGTGTACCCAGCATCCCCCCCTAGGTGACCGTAGGGGTTGCCCCCATTGGCAAATCTCTGGTACAGCTGTGTCAGATGCCATATGTGGGAATCGTCATAGCTTCCAGGGCAGCCAGCACACACATTCATTATAATGCCCTGGGCATCACATACAACCTGGCAGTTGATGGAGGGGATGCCCCTGCAGTTGATGTAGGCCCTACCCTGCTCACTGAGTGGTGCTTTGATGCATATGTGCATGCAGTCTATAGCACCCACTACCCCAGGGTATTCTGTTATTTGGTGGAAGAGACGCAGATTGCTGTTCAACACCTCACGGGTGTTGAGGAAATATACGTGCTCACTGGCATATGCTGACATGGCATCCAGGAACTGGTGGAATACTCTGGATGCTGATGCCTGTGAGATCCCCATGATATCTTCAGTTGTGCTTTGGGAGGCACCTGTAGCTAGTATACCTAGGCCTACACATACCTTGGTATCCACTGGGATGGGTTCCCCTTGGTCAGTTGGGTGTGGCCAGCACAACTCAACAGTTTGCTGTAGGAGGTCTCTGTCCACCCTATAGTGCTCCACTATCTCCAGCTCATGTAGCCCCTGGTAGGTTACCTTGGGTCTGTACACTCTTCTCCATCTCCTCACTGTGGTATGTTAGGTAGCATTCACATCCTCACCACCCTCAGCCTCTTGCACATGTTGTTCTATGTTGCCTGCTGCAGCCCTTCTCATTTTGTAGGTTTGTTGGTTAAAATTTCCCCGCTTTTATACACAGGTGGTGTAGAGTGTGGGAAAAACCAGAGGGGAAGGTGTTTGCTTAATTTATAGTAGTGTTCTGGGCTGGGCTAGTCTGCTGCCTGTGTATTTGGCTGATTCTGATACATTTCACCTGCCAACTACGGTAGTTCTCCTTGAAAACTTTCCTACTGCTGTTTTCCCTTCCCATTGCCTTCCTGTTTAAGCCAGTGTGCGTGCCGCACAAGCAGAGTGCTCAAATATGCACACTGCTGATATTTACTGGTTTAACTTCTTTTTTCTTCCTGTAAAACCCGGTGCACGGCACTCACACCCACTTACACTTTGTAAAGAGTGCTAGGCAGGTTTAGACACACCCCCTAACTTAGCTGTGCTAAGCTAGGAGCAAACCCGAGCCACAGTGCTCCAATCTGCTTACAGTATGCCTGACAAACACCCCCATGATGTCACCTCCCTCCTAGGCTTGCACACAGCTACTCATACTCTTACACTGTTGGGGCCTGACTCACATGCTGGGGAAAACTGGGATTCACTATCCTTCCCCTCATATGCATAGGATTACCTGCTAATGCATAGTTACATGTGTCACACTGAGCCTCCCCCCTTAGCAACCACTACTCATTGGCCAGGTTGTCTTCTGTCTGCCATTGACTTGCATGGCAGAACACTGATTTTAGTTAGAATGCTTATTTTAGGTTTATTTTCTTATTTTCCCCCCGATCCCGTTTGCCCGCCACTGCCCTATGCTTAAACAACCGAGATCGGCTAAAAAAAAATTAAATTTGATTTTTTTATTTTTTGTATTGTTTGCAATGTCAATGGCCTTATACTTGGCCATTGGCATGCTTCCTCAATGATATGCAGCCTTTATTTGGAGCTGTCATAGCTCTGTTTTGGATTTTGCAGAAATGTACTCGGTTACTAGCACTAGTCTTGCACGAGGTCAAGATAGGCTGTGTGAACCACCTTACTCTTGTCTATGGCTTTGGTGACTGCCTTAAAGAAGTTGATCAGGTTCAGGAGACATGATCTGCTTTTCACAAACCAGAACTGGGTGAGGTCCAGAGTTTGGAGGTTACTAATGTCTTTGTTTATGAGTTCCATGATGGATACGTTCCATGGCCTTACAGACCAGGCTCATCAGGCTAATAGGGCGATAGTTCCCGGGATCAGTGGTGGCTCCCCCTTTGTGGAGTGGGATAACTGTTGCTGTCCACCATTCAGTGGGCACAAAGCCTGACGTCAGGCTATGATTGAACATGGTGCTTAGATCGGAAGCCAGTTCGTTCTGAAGTTCATGTAAAACGCAGCCTGGGATGTTTTTGGTCCCATGGATGCTGTGTTTTTGGCTTTAGAGAGTGGAGCTTTTACCTGCGTAGTTGTGATTACAGGGACTCTGCATTCTTCCTATATAGGTATGGGCCCTTTAGGGGGTGAGAGGGGGGGTAAAGTTAGCACTGAACCTATCTGCCGGGATGTTGGTAATATCAGTTGGTTCTGTAATTTTCGTGCCGTTGTTCTTTAACTCAGAGCAGATCTGGGTGTTGCCATTGAGATTCTTGACATAGCTATAGAATGCTTTGTGGTTGTCCCTAGAATCAGTGGCAATTTTGTTTTTGTAGCTAGCTTTGGAGGATCTTATTAGGGATCTCAGCTTCTTACTGAGGCTGACCAGGGAGCTCCTCCACTCATGGGATTTTACTCTCTTTTGCAACAGTTTCTTCCTTCTGTTGTAGAGTTTGTTTATGGTAGGGGACCACCTGATTGGTTTCCTTTTTTTGGAGGATAGCGTCCTTGGTTCTGTTTTGGATAGCACGATCCATACACTCGTGTAAGTGCTTATAGAGTGCATTTGTGTAGGATTCAGCAGTTGTAACTGCATTGTCCATCTGCATGGGTGTCATGAAGTTCACCACTTCTGTCTTAAGAAGCATGACGTTGGCTTTGGAGAAATGTTTTACCATGGTTTCCTTAATGGGGAGTAGGGGCGGGATGTGGATATCTAGGGTGATTAGCTTATTGTTGGGTCTGACCAATAAGGAGATGACTTCAGGTGTGGAACACTGGTCACTCATGTTGGTAATGACTAGGTCTAGGATATTGTTGCTCCTGGTAGGGGTGTGGATAAGCTGACCCAGGGCATTGGAATTTATGAATTCTAGGAAGCGCTGAGTGAAGGAGTTGGTACATGAACAATTTTCCCAGTTAATGGTGAGGTAGTTGAAATCGGCCATTATTAGGGTGTTTGGTTGAACCCTAATATTTTCCAGTATATCAAGAAAAGAGGACTGGGAATCCTGGGGCATGGTGGGGGATCTGTAGCAAGCTACAATTTGGATTGCAGTTTTGCCCAGTGTTAGTTGCACTTGGATAACCTCGGATGCATTATGGTGAGCAACTAGCCTGGAGCTGTAGACATCCTTAATGAATATGGACAAACCTCTGCCTTTGGTGTTCCGGACCAGGTTAGGTGGCCAAAAGGTGTGGTATGAGTTATAGCCTAGTAATGCAGGGGTGCTCTCTGGAGCCTTGAACCAGGTCTCAGTCACTGCACAGATATTGATGTTCTCCATTTTAAGGAGTGCCTCGAGGGAGTGCATTTTGAGATTTAGACTTCTAACACTGTGTAGCATTACACTCAGTTTTTGCTTGCCTGTTCCTGTTATGGTGGTGAATCTGTCATTTGAACCTTGCCTAAAAAAGGCACTATAGGGGCGACAAGAGCCTTAGCCAGTATCCAGAATCCCAGGGGTGACAGGTGCAGGCCATCTCTGGCAAAGCATTGTGGTCTGTTGACCATGTCGTCCCAGGCAGACAGATACTGAATCCCCTTAGAATGACAGCAGAAGCTTAGCCAATTGTTGAAGTCAATCATTTTGTCCTTGTACTGCGGTATCATTCTGGTTGATGGCAGGATGCTACTCAGGGTTAGGGTCATACCTGCCTGGGCTACAAGATCGGAGAGCTCTTCCATGTCTCTTCATGTAGTCCAGGGAGGTACGTCTCAAGTCATTCACACCAACATGGGCAATGACAGAGTCATATTTGTACTTGTTGTGGAGTGACCTGAGTGTGTGGGTTATGTGGTGGATCCTGACACCTGACAGGCAGCTGACAGTAACCTTCTCCTTGTTTAGCCTGGTGAGTGGGACATCAGTGTGCCTGACTATAGAGTCACCTATGACTAGTCTGTTGGGTACGTTGTTTTGCCTTATGGGCTGTGGTTGAGTGGCACACTGAGTCTGAGGGCTATGTGTCATTTGGGTTGTGTTGGGGGGTGGAGGTTGCTTGCGTTTTTGCTTTGGAGGTCTCTGTTGCTTGAGTAGATTATTATTGAGAGCTGCTGCAAATGATTTTGTGTTTATATGTGTGGATTTTGGAGGTGTAGGGTTAGTGGGACTATGTGATGAGTGTGGTGTGGTGCAAGTGTTCACCTTCTCCTCTTGACTGTCAAGTTCAGTCTTGGTTGGAGAGAGCTTTACCTCCAGTTTGGCTGGATAAGTGCATCTCTCACAGGTTGTAGTGTTGGGTGGTAGGAGGAGAGGGTTGTCTGTGTACATGAGGCAATTGCTACATTGCCCCAAGATGCCCAGATTCATCAGATAGACAGAAGAGAACACTGGGAGCTGACCCTTGGACATGCCTGAATAAAAAAACTGTTTTCCTCTACACAAGTGAGGAAAGTGAGTACAAGAGCTTTTTTTCGCCAAGCAAGTGAGTAAAGTAAGTCCAAAAACTGTTTTCCTCTAGGTAATGAGGAAGGTTGAGCGCTGTAGTAATTTGTAGCTTATTTAGTGCTTACAAGTTCTGAACAAGTGCTGAGCATGAATAAGCAAATTCGAGTGCTAAAACTAAGAATCTGTATCTGAACTAGACTAGTTACAGGAAAGAAACAAATGCAAATGGGGCTTTTTAATCAGAAAGTTGAAAGAGATGGAAAAAGTGTCCAAACGGCCAATAACTACAATTTCTGGGCCAGAAAACACTCCTTATGTGGTAGATAGGTTACCTAGTGCTTACCACTCCCACTGATAAGCTAGCAGGCTTCCCTCCAACACAGAAAGGCTTGGGGGTATCAGGAGCTTACAAACAGTACTGGATACAGCAAATCTGTATCTGGACTACACTAGTTACAGGAAAGGGGGGAAAAGGTGCAAATGCAGGCTTTTAAATCAGAAAGTTGAGAGAGATAGAAAAACTGCCCAAATGGCCAATAACTACAATTTCTGGGCCAGAACCACTCCTTATGTGGTAGATAGGTTACCTAGTGCTTGCCACTCCCACTGATAAGCTAGCAGGCTTCCCTCCAACAGAAAGGCTTAGGGGCCTCAGGAGCTTACAAACAGTCCTGGATACAGAAAATCTGTATCTAGACTAGACTAGTTACAGGAAAGGGGGGAACAAGTGCAAATGAGGGCTTTTAAATCAGAAAGTTGAGAGAGAGATGGAAAAATTGCCCAAATGGCCAATAACTACAATTTCTGGGCCAGAACCACTCCTTATGTGGTAGATAGGTTACCTACTGTGTACCACTCCCACTAATAAGCTAGAAGGCTTCCCTCTAACACAGAAAGGCTTGGGGGGCTCAGGAGCTTACAAACAGTCCTGGATACAACAAATCTGTATCTGGACTAGACTAGTTACAGGAAGGAGGGAAACAAGTGCAAATGGGGGCTTTTAAATCAGAAAGTTGAGAGAGATGTAAAAACTGCCCAAACAGCCATTAACTAGAATTTCTGGGCCAGAAAGCACTCCTTATGTGGTAGATAGGTTGCCTAGTCCTTACCTCTCCCACTGATAAGCTAGCAGACTTCCCTCCAACACAGACAGGCTTGGGGGACTCAGAAGCTTACAAACAGTCCGGGATATAGAAAATCTGTATTTGGACTAGACTAGCTACAGGAAAGGCAGGAAACAAGTGTAATTTTTTTTTTGTTACAGTTAAGCAGAACACAGGGAGATTCTAGCAAAGTTGTTTTTTTTTTTTTGTTTTGTTTTTTTTTAAAGGACTGGGGGGAGTGTCCCAGATCAAATTTACAGTAGGGGCAGGCAACTGCAAAGCCATCAAGTATAACAGCAAGACACCAACAGAGAGGGAGGGTGAGGAACAATACTAAAGCTACTAGCCTACACTCTTGTAGACAGTAAGCACTACAGACATGTTTATCACAGCAGAAGAACAGCAGTGAGCCACAAAATGAAAGTTTTAAACAGATAAAGCAGCAAGGAGACTCTACAGAATGCTTTTAATTGCAAACAAATCAGTTATTAAACCATTTCTTACAACACAGGCAATTCTACATTTATATAAAAGAAAACAAACCACACCAATACAATCCTAGTTGCAAGCATTTTACATCAAAACCATACTGCCATGCTCCCATTTGCAAACGTTATACATCACTTATAATCTACCCAATCATTTTCAGTCAAATGTTACATAGCTCACTTTAAGTCCTGCTTTCTTTTAAACCTCATCCTGCCCTGTATGTATTCCTCCCACAATTCCCATTTTTCCTAAGTGGTTTGCTCCTACCCTTTTCTAAGGATCTCATTTCCAGTTGTTTTATCTCTTTTACTATATTCACTACTTCTTGTATACTTAGTTTAGATTTTGATTTCCATTTTCTAGTAATTGCTTTTTTGGCAGTCACCATAATTAAACATAGCAAGGCCTTACCATGTCTAGGCAATTCCGATTCTGTATCGTACCTCAGAAAAATCATCTCCCTCTTCGCAGCAGTCTGCCCACACAGCATCTCTGGCAGTGAATCCTTAAAGTCCACCAACTGCCTGCACTCCCAGAAAATATGTTCCCAATTATCTTTTTCTTCCCTGTTACACCTCCAACATTTGCTGTCTACCTGAGGAAACATTCTCTGGAACTGCTTGGGGTATAAAAATATCTATGCAAACATTTCCAAGCAAACATCCTAAATCTTCTAGATTTTGTTGCATATTTGGGAGACATACATATAGCCTTCCATAGTTTCTTTGCAAATTGTTTATCCAGTCTCTCTTCCCAATCCTTTCTAACCTCATCTGATGGATTCTTATAGTAATCATGCAATATTTTATATGCTCTACTAATTATTCCTTTTAATGGCAGTTTCTGTTCTAGATTCTACTAAATACTTGACCAGTGCTGGTCTTTCATTTAGGACCCCCTTTGTCTATACTTTGATATCAATCCTTGATAGGGGAAGGCAATATCTAACCTGCAGTCCAAATAAATTCTTGGCATTTTCCCATTCTGTCATCTTCCTTTTCTAATTGTTTGCTCCCAATACCTTGGTTCCTTTGCCAGTTTTCTCCAATAAATTCCAGCCCCCTCTTGCCTATTGCCTATATCCCTAATTGCAGTCATCCCTATCAGCAGAGTCTCCTTTCTTCATTTCCATGTTGGCTCAGTTCTTAGGATACTTTCTGCTACTTTATGGATATAGGTTCATAGGTTCATAGATTCATAGGTTTACTAGGCTATCAGCCCTAGGGCCTATACAAGCCTAGCCATAACAATTCCCTGGTTATTTCTTCCCACAATATTTACTTCCCTAGACCCCTGTCTAGCAGGGTGACTGACATGATCCCCGGGGTGAATTTCCTCTCTCCCATCCAATTGTCAAGGTTTCTTTTGAAGAGGGCCAAAGAGGCACTCTGCTTGACATGTATGGGCAGTCTATTACAGAGTCTGGGGAGTCTCTGGGTCAAGAACCTATCCCTCCAGCATGTTTTGTTCATTGTGATGACAAGGTTTAGATCCCTGGAGCATGTGGCTTTGAGGGACTGGTATTTCTTTAATTGTAGCATGTCCAATAGCTCTGGGTTTGACATGGCCTTGTATGTTAAGCAGTGATCGCCTCTGAGTAGACGATATGCGACAGAGTATAGCTGGAGTTTTTTTAGACGGTCAGCATAGGGCATCTGCTTTAGGCCTGTGATTCTTTTAGTGAGGTATTTCTGCGGCCTTTCCAGTTGTTGCAGATATCTTGAGAGGTACATACCAAATGGGGCATTGTATTCTATAATGGGTCTAATGAGGGATGAGTACAGTGGGACAATGACCTCCTTTTTTCTGGATGAAAAGCCCTTAGTGATGAGGTGTGCCACATAGAAGGATTTCGTGACTGTTGTGGTGATGTGGTTATCGAAGGTGAGACCACTGTCCACCTGTATCCCTAAGTCTCTTATCACACTTTCAGTGTTTATTGTACTGCCACCTATGTGGTAATTCATGGGTACATGTTTTTTCCAAAGGTGATAACTATACATTTCTTGGCATTGAGCTTGAGCCCATGGCTCTGGCACCAATCATCTGTTTCTGTAAGGCCCTTTTGTAGAATATCCACATCATTTGGGGATTCAATAATGGCTCCCAGTTTGCAGTCATCTGTGAACTTTGTTAGCCAGAGTATCTTAGTGTTGGCCTGTACTTCAGAGAAGTAGATGCCAAACAAGAGTGGTCCCAGGACTGAACCCTGAGGTGCTCCACTTGTCACTTGTCTGGAACTGGATTTGGAGTTGGCTACCTTTACAGTCTGGGTTCTGTCAGTAAGCCAGTTGGCAACCCCTCGAGTGATGTAGGGATTAATGCCCAGTTTAGTATGTTTATAATATTCTGTATGATAATTGTTATTCTCCTTAAAGGCCTGCATCCAAAAATCCCAGTCTCTCTTTGTTTCTTGAACTTTCCCCCTGTTTCATTATCATCTCTTTCCACTTTGAATTATAGTTTTCTGTTTGTGCTATGTATAGGAACATTAACTGTGTAGCTCTGAAATACCCCTTCAAATTGTATAATCTCAACTTGCCCTTTTCTACTGGAAGAATCAGCTTATCCACCTTGACTTTTGCTGTCTTCCCCTTCCAGATAAAGTCCTTCAGTTCTTTATTAATTGCTATCCACAGCTTCTCCTCTGATTGATAAAAATATGCCTGACCTGTGCATAAGACTAATGGGACTAAAACATTTAAACTGCTTGTATCTTACTATCCATATCCATATAACAAAGCTTCCATTTTCACAGTTTTTGTATTCTCTTTTGTTTAGTCTCTTCCCACATATTCTTAGCTGCCACACCAGAATCATTGTTAATTCATACTCCTAAATACTTTATTTTATCATGTTCCTATAAATATGGATATTGCTGAACTAAGTCATGTGTGGGTACATAATTTACAGCTATTGCCTTTGCTTTAGCTTCATTAATTTTGTATCCCAAAAAGATTTGAAACTGTCTCAAAATGTTCCGCAACACTGTAATGTCTCTTTCTGGTTTTGTCAGGTATAAAATAATATCATCTACAAATAGAGCCATCTTTTCTTGACTACCATACCAATTATATCCTTGAATTTCTGAGTTCCTTATTTTCTTTGCACGTGGTTCTAAATATAATGCAAATAACAAATGGGAAAGAGGACACCCCTGTCTGGCTCCTCTGCTCAAGCAGAAATTATCATAGTCAACCCCACCCACTTTAATTTTCACATCTGATCCTGCATATATTCTCCTAATCGACCTTATAATTTTCTCAGGAAATGCAAATCCTTCCATTGTCTTGCTCATAAAGTCCCAGCTTACTCTGTCAAATGCTTTCTCTGCATCAAGACCCACCAACAACAATGGTATTTTCTTACATTCTGTTTCCCTCTGGATCATTTTTTAATGTTGTCATATCCAGATCTATCAATGTTGGCATTACTTTTGCCATTCTTTTAGCCATTATAGATATAAATAGTTTATAATCATGTTTAGTACTGAAATGGGCCTGTATGAAGCTGGATCTTTACCCTCTTAAGGTAATACAGCTACCACTGCTTTCTTCCAGGATATTAGTACTTCTCCTCCTCATAAAATACTGTTAAACAAAACCTTCTAAATCTTTATCAGTTTTTTAACTCCTAGCTTCCAAACTTCCACATGAATACCATCTATTCCTGGGGACTTTCTTGTAGATTGGTTGGTTATACATCACAATTTTTATTTCATCTACACCTATCCTAGCCATTAGTAATTGAGCCTCAACTACCTCTAACCTTGGCATATTTAATTCTACCATAAACATTTTCATTTGTACCTTTTCTTGATTTCCATATTTATCTGCTTTATACAGACTTTCATAGAATTTCCAAAATATTTCTAATACCTCTACAGGATCTTTTGTTACCTTCCTTGTTATAGGCTCCTAAGCTTGGTGACATCCCTTTCTACTTTCTGTTGCCTAAGTCATTGTGCTACATGTTTTTATGCTCTAGTGTTATTATCAAAAACAGTTGCTTAATAGCAATCTTTCTAAACTTGTGTATATTATCAAGGTAATCCCTTATTTTCTGCTTAGCATTTTGCAGTTGATCTTTTTGTTCTGTGAGATTCTCCCTATTCTGCAATACTTTACCATATGTCAGTCCCTCTAAATAATTCTTGTTTCTTCTTAACCATAGCTCTCTTTCTTTTATTTCCACCCTATTTTTAAACTCCACCTTAATTTTATTCCACTCCCTAGATATATTTTCAGAAGTAATTTCTATCCTTTGGAATAGCTCTTTTCAAGAGATAGGTGAGAAAGTGCCAATGTCTCATTTTTATTTTATTACCCTGTGTTTTTATTTTAGTTATTACTGGCACATGATCTGAAATAGTTACTGGGTGTGTATCAAGACCTTCAATTAAATGTGCATATTCCCATGAAATTTAAATTCTGGCTATCCTAGCCCAGTTTTTATATCTTGGGGAATAATATGTAAATTCACTCTGAACTCCTATTACTGAATTCACATCTTCCATGCCAAATATTTTCATAAATTTCTTCAAAAATCTACCCTCGTTTGTTATCATTTCCCTTCTGCCCCCCCAAGACACATTTCACTGCTGTAAATCAATTCCAGCCCCTAGCTATAAGTAATATTCCTTGCTGAAAACTAATTATTTCTCCCAAAAGTTTCTTAAGCTCCTTTATAACAGTTTTGAGGGGAGTATAAATACATGCCAGTGTAATCCTCCTCCCTTGCCAGTAGCCCCTTAGCACTACAAATCTGACATTGTTATCTTTTGTATCCTCTTCTATCACTATTAGAGCTCCTCTTGCAATTAATATAAGTACTCCTATTTTCCTTTGTCCCAGATATTCTGCTAAATAACCATCTTGAAAGCCTTTCTTTATCAAATTCACATGTTCAGTTCTTTCCAAGTGTGTTTCCTGTAACATAGCTATCTGCACTCTGCATTTTAATATAGTTCACTATTCTTTCTTTTTTGTATTTATCTATGAGACCACTGACATTTGAAGACATTCAGAAAGCATCATTGTATTAAAAAGTTATTATTCTCACCTTTTATGTACAAGAGCTTTTTTGTTAAATGTCTAGTTCCATCTTTTGTGTTACATGCATACACTGTTTGGCAGGTTGAACTTTTATATATTTGTTTTTTATCATATCCATTTCAGCCTATGTCACAGCTTATAAAACATTTTGTTTTATTGAAAGACGTAAAAAAAAACAATATCCCCTAAAACCTGTTCTTTCAATACTAATGCACAAAACTATGTCCCTCTTCAAATACTGAAGTTTTACCCTCCTAACAGGAACAAATGTCCCAGACTGATAGCCACACTCAGAGACTTGAGTTAACCTAAAAGAAAGGTTATCCATGCAAAGACGCATGGTGCAGCCTGTTCTTCTACTAAGTGCTAACTGGTTTTGTCTTATCTTTATAGCTCTCCCAGCAGGGAAAACCCCTAAATACATTATCTCCTAGCCAGTTTCTATTTTCTTTTTTCCCCAGCCAATCACTCTCCACCAGACTGTAACCAATGTCTGTTTATCAGATCATCTCCATGGACAATGAGAACCAGACAATTTCTCATTATCAGATTGTCTCCATGGAGATATGAGAACCAGGTAGTCAATTTCTCTTTATCAGATTGTTTCAGTGGAGACAGGAGAGCCAGATACAGAATTGTTACTAAGCATACATTCATTTGTTAGAAAGAAGCATCATAATATTCAATATTCTTTTTCATTTACTTGCTTTCTCTTAAAACTTGTTACTAAATCAATCTAAGGTCCTTAATCCAGTCATTCACCCATGCAAGAATGAGAAAAAGCACTTTAATTTTTCTTTAGTTATGCTCTTTTAACCATGCTTTTTTTTACACTTCTGTAGCTACGTTTTTTTAAAACTGGACAAAGAGAAAGAGAAAGAGAGAATTGAGAAAAAAGGAAAAAAGTACAGCAACATCTATTTACATTTACAATTACACTTAAAAATAACTGAGAAAACTTTACTTTATAGCATGCAAAGAAAAACATACACCAAAAAATAGTACTATTAAGAATAAATAATGTTTTCCTTGCTTACAGTTAACTTTCTCTCCTCTCTTCCCCTCTCCAAAGCATTTTCCAAACATTAATGACATGAAGTAGGGCATATACTTTAGAGTCCTCCACAAGTCCAACATATTCTGCAAAAGTCCAATATTTTCGGATTTTGTTGTTCTGATATTTCATAAATATAATTATTGCACTGTAATACCGCATTAAGTTATTGTTTTTATTACTGCTCATCTCCATCTCCCAAATATTATTGCTGCTTCATTTCCAATCTACTCTTGATTCTTCTAGTCAACTCTTGTGCTGCCTTCCTTCTCTCCAGCATTTTCAATTGAAACATTGGATAAGGTTTCACAGGTACAGTCTCTCTGTGGTCTTTATTACTGGAAGAAGAAGAAGTAGAATTTTCTTCTTTCACAGCTCACTTTTTGTTAGACAAACTTTTGCATTACATCCTTAGCATGTACTTCATCAAACAATTATTTTGTCCCTGCAGGGAAGAACATCTTGAAGACAGCTAGGTACAGCAGTTTGAAACTCATACCTGCATCTCTACATTCCCTGAATAGTAGAATAAATGTATTCCTATTCTTCCTGGTTTAGAGTGAGTATCATTCTCTGCAAACACTCTGCTGTCTCCCACTTTTAGTACTTTGTCCTTCTGCCAAAGACAGAATTAACTCCTTCTGCTGGTAGGATTGCATCTTTACTATTAAATATCTATGCTGCTTTCTCATAGCTCTGTTTGAAGCATACACACAATATGCCCTTTCAGCTAACACCACCTGCTGTGGAATACCAATCCATTTGCTTATTTGTGCTTTCATAAAATGAATACATGCAGTCTGTTCCTTCCAGCTTCTCTGGTAAAGCTGAAAATCTCAGGTTTTCCCTATATGATATGCCCTCTAATTCTATTATTTTTTGTAGCATCTCTTATTGACCAGTCTCATATTCAGACAGCCTTTTCTTCATTTTGACCTCTGTTTTTTGAAGTTTTATCACCTCATCTGAATATCTGTTTAATGCTTCTTCCATTTTTTCCAGTCTTTTGTTGTTTGAGTTGATATACTCCATCAGTGTTTCATTTATTTTAACCAGGTCTGTGTGCAATTGTCTTATACTTTCCTCTAGGTTACTAGAAGTCATGTCTGGAGCTTGCATTACTTTTTGCTAAACAGCTGCAGAACATTTCCCAGTAAATGTTTTTTCAGGTCCTCTGTATTTCTTTTTTTCCTGGCATCCAAACAGTGCACTTACTAGCCAGTTACTGAAATTTACTCAGAAACACAAAAGTCTGCTGGCCTCCCCTGCCGAGTTTCACACTGAAAGAGCTAGAATTAAGCTGTTACTCAATGTGCGGCCATCTTGGAAGTCCTTTTTTATAATGCCTTATACTTTAACCATCATGTCTCCATAATAATTTGGAAAGTCATCTATCTGGTTCAATTAATTTCCAAAGACATCTCCACAGGATCCAGACACAGTTTAATTCCACTTTACTCATATCACATTGTACCCATTATTGAATATAATAAACTTTTTGGCATGCATTTGTCTAAACATATCACTCAACTTAAAATATCTCAGAGGTCCCCAGCTAAAAAAGATCATTAAGCCATGAAAGCTCTAAACCTCTTAGACCTCCTATTCCTTTGCAGAACAAATACTATCTCAAATCCCAAGTTAAAGAAACTAAACTTTCATCAGCAGATAAATAAGACATGTTGGCATGATAGATTCATATCCTAACATATATCTATCTCTGGAATAAACTTTCACTTTGTGTCAAGCACAGTAGCAACCTTGCCTTCAAGGTAAGCCTACATAATTGTATGGTGACCATTAAATTCTCCCCTATCTTGTTTTGCCCTTCTTGAGGTTGGAGGAAGCTTTTAAATAAAGTTTTTTTTTTTGCCTAGGCCTGTAGTGGTCTGCAGATTGATTTTTTAGTACTTACCTATGAACCTACAAGAGAACTAAACACAGTATATATTAAATAAGATAGGTAGGCAATGTGATAAAAAGACTGCTAAAGATGTCATAAAACTTATTCATATAGATGCTAAACAAGAAGGAAGTGATGTTTAACTGTTTTGCTTTTTATCTTAGATTTAAAATTAACTGTATTTGAGTCCTGGTTTTGTACAAGTTTCTACTAAGATCTGTCAGAAATGTTAGTAAAGAATTTATTTATAGGTTTATAGGTAGGTACTAGGCTATCGGCCCTAGGGTCCATACAAGCCTAGCCAAAAAATGTACCCTGGCTTTCGCCACCCAAGAAATTTATTTTCCTGTGCCCCTGTCAAGCAGAGCCACAGAAGTGATCCCTGGGGTGAATTTCCCATTTCCCATCCAATCATCAAGATTTTTCTTGAAGAGTGCTAATGAGGAGCTCTGTTTGACATAGATAGGTAGTCTGTTCCAGAGTACGGGAAGTCTCTGGGACAGGAATCTATCACTCCAGCATGTTCTGTTTATTGTGGTGACAAGGTTAGGTCCCTAGAGCGTGTAGCTCGGAGGGATTGGGATTTTTTAAGTGGACCATGTCCAACAGCTCTGGGTTTGACATAGCTTTGTATGTTAGGCAGAGATCGCCCCTGAGCAGGCGATATGCGATGGAGTAAAGCTGTAGTTTTTTTGAGACGGTTTGCATAGGGCATCTGTTTGAGGCCAGTAATCCTCTTTGTGAGGTATTTCTGTGGTCTTTCCAGTTGTTGTAGATGTCTTGTGAGGTACATACCAAAAGGGGCGTTGTACTCTATAATGGGTCTAATGAGTGATGAGTAGAGGGGAACAATGACCTCTTTTTTTCTGGATGAGAATCCTTTTGTGATAAGATGAGCCACGTCAAAGGATTTCCTGACCACTGTGGCGATGTGATTATCAAAGGAGAGACTACTGTCCACATGTGTCCCAAGGTCTCTTATCACATTTTCAGCATTAAGCAGACTACCAGCTATGTGGTAGTTCATGGGTACAGAGTTTTTACCAAAGGGGATGACAATACACTTTTTGGCATTGAGCTTCAGGCCATGGCTTTGACACCAGGTATCTGTCTCAGTGAGGCCCTTTTGTAGTTTGTCCACATCGTTAGGAGTTTCGATTATGGCTCCTAGTTTGCAGTCATCTGCAAACTTTGTTAGCCAAAGACCTTCTGTGTTGGCCTGCACTTCAGAGAAGTAGATACCAAACAGGAGAGGACCCAGGGCTGAACCCTGTGGTACTCCACTTGTCACTGGTCTGATGTCGGATTTGGAATCCGCTACTTTCACAGTGTAGGTTCTGTCCGTGAGCCAGTTGGCAACCCATCTTGTGACATAGGGATTTATACCTAGTTTAGTGGGCTTATCTATAATTCCAGAGTGGGGGATGGTGTCGAAAGCCTTGGCGAGATCTAGATAAGCTGTGTGAACCATTTTACCCTCATCTATGGCTTTGGTGACTGCTTCAAAGAAGTCAATCAGGTTTAGGCGACATGATCTGCCTTTTACAAATCCAAACTGGGTAGGGTCCAGAGTTTGGAGATTACCAATGTCTTTGTTTATGAGTTCCACAATGATACGTTCCATGGCCTTGCAGACCAGGCTCATCAGGCTAATGGGGCGGTAGTTCCCGGGGTCCATCGTGGCTCCCCCTTTGTGGAGTGGGATAACCATTGCGGTGCGCCATTCAGTGGGTACAAAGCCTGAGGTGAGGCAATGACTGAACATGGTACTTAAGTAGGGTGCCAGTTCATTCTGTAGTTCGTGTAGAACGCAGCCCAGGATATTGTCAGGTCCCATGGATGCTGTGTTCTTGGCTTTGAAGAGTGTGTTTTTTACCTGTGCAGCCGTGATTATAGGAACTTTGCATTCTTCTGGTATAGAGATGGGCCCTCAAGGAGGTGAGAGGGGGGTAAAGTTAGCACTGAACCTATCTGCTAGGATGTTGGCAATATCAGTTGGTTCTGTATAGTTAGTGCCATTGTGCTGTAAATCAGAGCAGATCTGAGTGTTCCCATTTAGATTCTTGACATAGCTATAGAATGCTTTGTGGTTGTCTTTAGAGTCAGTGGCAATTTTGTTTTCGTAACTAGCTTTGGAGGATTTTATGAGGGATCTCAGCTTCTTACTGAGGTTGACCAGGGAGTTCCTCCAGTCATGGGATTTTACTCTTTTTTGCAACAGTTTCTTTCTTCTGTTGTAGAGTTTGTTTATGGCAGAGAACCACCAGATTGGCTTCCTTTTTTTGGAGGATAACATCTTGGTTCTATTAGGGATAGCATGATCCATGCACTCGTGTAAGTGCTTATAAAGTGCATTTGTGTGGGATTCGGCAGTCATACCTCTATTGTCTGTCTGCATGGGTGTCCTGAAGTTTGCCACTTCTGTCTTAAGAAGTGTGAAGTTGGCTTTGGAGAAGTTTTTTACGATGGCTTCCCTAATTGGGGCTGGGGGTGGGATGTGGATGTCTAGGCTGATTAGCTTGTGGTCGGATCTGACCAACGAGGAATTGACCTCTGGTGTGGAACACCGGTTTCCCATGTTGGTAATGACCAGGTCTAGGATATTGCTGCCCCTGGTGGGGGAGTGAATAAGTTGATCCAAGGCGTTGGAATTTATGAATTCTAGAAAACGTTGAGCAAAAGAGATGGTACATGAGTAGTTTTCCCAGTTAATGGTGGGGTAGTTGAAATTGCCCATTATTATTTATTTATTTATTTATTGATATTTGATTACCGGGACAGTCTGACTGATTAGAAGCCCAGGAGGCCTGGGGAGAAAAGCTCCAAATTATCACAAAACATTTTAAGAGCAATAATTATACAATCAACAAAACATCCGTAGTTCAAATAATTATAACAAATTAGACAATATAAAAACATTGGTTAAGAATCAATACAAGGCATACAACAATAATTTAATATTTGGAGAAATTTTAGACCGTTTGTAGAGAAATTAAAAATAAGTTAGTCTAATAAAAACAGGAATTGCAATATGAAGTGAGGGAAAAACAGGCTTATGGTATATTTAGAGAGAAAATCAGGGAAGAGAGTTAGCAGTAAGGAAGTAGGTGAAAAAGGGGGAGTAGGGAGGTATAAGGGATGAAAAGGTACTTGTTGACATTTAGGGATATAGTTTATCCTGGTTTTGAGCAAGAACAGAGACTGATTTTAGCTAGGAAGTCTTTCAGAGTGGTTTTGAAAGATGGGAGGGAGAGTATAGACCTGATGGATACAGGTAAGGAATTCCAGGCCTTAGCAGCCTTGTATGAGTACAGAAAATGACCAACAGATTTGCTAGGTTTGTAGACGGACAGGAGTGTCTGGTCACTGTATCACAATGACCGACTGGGAACATAGTCGTGTAGAATGTTTTTTAGTGCTGGACAGGCAGATGGATACTGGATAATTGTATAGGTTGTAAGATGTTGTGTATATGTTAGTTGATCTGACACTTCTAACCAATTAAGGCTTTTCAGTGCTATACAGTGGTGGGTTCTGAATGGGGCTATGTGCTGCAAAATTAGCAACTTTGTTATAGCATTGCTCAATTTTAATTTTTGTGAAGCCTGGAGGTTAGTAAGGATGGAAGCACCATATATAAGAGTGGGGAGGAGATAAGTAGTGGCAAGTGTAGTTTTAGTTGCATTGGTTAGAAAGTTTTTGACTCTGTAAAGCATGCCTAGTTTTTGATGAGTTTTTCTTATGCAATTTTGTATATGCAAGTTTATTTTATTTTATTTATTTTACATTTGTTAACCGGGCTAGTCTAACTGGATATATTTCCATTTTCAGTACAGGCCCGGGGAGAAAAGCTCCAGTAGTAAACAATTTGATTATAAATTTGAAATACAATACAAACAATGCAAATCATAGTTGATACATAGTAAATGAAAGTAGTTCAATAAAAAATACAAGAAGCAGTGAATAAAAAATGGAGATAAAAGATGGTATTTACACTAATATAAAAGTGACAAAAGTATGTGTTAAATTATTTACACAAATAAAAGTGACAAAAGGGTATGATAAAATTATGAAAATAAGAATGTTTTGTGATAATCAACAGGATAGAGTCCACCAGTATGTTCCATTGTGTTCACCAGTTCCTGTTCTGCTTCAAAAAGTATGCATTAGAGTTTGGAATATATAGTAGGAAGCGGAAATAATATTAGCAAAACCAGAAGGTTAGTCAGGGTTACTGCAGGGGCATAACCAGTGTGTTTTAATGTGTCTTTTGAGGTTTTGTTTAAAGAGAGGCAAGGAAGAAAGTGACGTTAGTTCATTGGGGAGTAGGTTCCAGTTTTTTCCCACTGTGTTAGAAAACAGGGAATCACCAGCTGTGTTGTTAGTCTTGGTTATGCTAGCTAGAAGTTTGCTAGAAGAGTGTAGGGAGTTTAGATTTTTATAGGGGATTATGAGATTAGATAGTATAGGAGTGCTGTTAGGTTGATAAAATATCTTGTGGGCAATGGTTAGTTGGGAGATATTCAGATGGTTTTGAAGTTCAAGCCAGTCTAGCTGCATTAGATTTAAACAGTGGTGAGTTCTAAAGGGATTGCCAGTGGCAAATCTGGCGATGCTGTTGTAGGCATGAGCTAGTTTGACAAGGTTATTTTTTTTTTGAGGTTAGTGTATATCGGCCAGGCATATAGAAGAGTTGAAATTAAGTGGGAGTGTGCAATCTTGGTTCTGGCTATTGGAGTTAGGAAAGTTTTGATTCGATATAAGGAGCCTATTTTTCTGTTGACAGTTTTTATGGTATTATTTATGTGGATATCAAACGTAAGGTTATTGTCAATAGTAATTCCTAACAACTTGGTGGTAGAGTCGGGGTATATGGTTGTGCGATTATTGGAAATGACAGAGAAATCTATAGGGGAGGACTTACTGGTGGGTGTAAAGAGAAGGAGCTTGTTTTTTTTAGCATTGAGAAGGAGGCAACGTTTTCTGAACCATGTTTCAACTGTGTTGAATACATTCTGAGTCAGAGAATGTAGTTCAGATGGGGAGCTTGCCGAGCATATTAATGTTGAATCATCTGCATATTGAATGCAGGTGGCTTGTGGGAAATGTAGTTCAGATGGGGAGCTTGCCGAGCATATTAATGTTGAATCATCTGCATATTGAATGCAGGTGGCTTGTGGGATTGCTACATGGAGGTTGTTGATAAAAAGAGAAAAAAGAAGTGGGCCTAGAATAGAGCCTTGAGGGACTCTGAGGGTGACTGGTAGAAGGGATGATATATTATTTTCCCAGAGAACTGCTTGTTGTCTATTGGTTAGGTAGGACATGAACCATTTAATAGCCAGAGAGTCAAGGGAAAAGGATTCAAGAATGTTGATAAGAAGGGTATGGTTTACCATGTCAAAAGCTTTTGAGAAGTCAGTAAAGAGTGCAGATGAGAGGTTGTTGTTATTGCGATTTCTATTTATAACATCTGTAAAGGATAACAGGGCGGTAGTGGTGCTATGTGATGGCCTAAAACCATGCTGGCACTTAGCTATTGTGTTATTTTGAGTTAAATGGTTTAAAGGTTGTTGGTGAACGCATTTTTCCATGATTTTTGCTAAGGGTGATAAAACAGCTATTGGCCGGTAGTTAGAGTAATCATTTGAGTTACCACCTTTGTGAAGGGGGATAATATGGGAGATTTTCCAGATGTCTGGAACGATTCCTTCCTTAATGGTTCTGTTTATGAGGATGGATATGGGATAGGAAATTACTTAGTCTGCTTTTTGGAGGTATTCAGAAGGTAGCTGGTCGGCAGAAGGAGTACAAGGCTTAAGTTTTTGAATGAGTTTGTAGATGAGAGTAGTAGAGATTGGTTGCATATAGAATGCTGATAGAGTGCTGGGTATGGAGGTGGGAAGGCTTGAGTTGTTTGGAGTCAGTTGACTAGCTAGTGCTTGTATGGTTTCTGTAAAGA
Organism: Protopterus annectens; assembly: GCF_019279795.1. Lineage (NCBI taxonomy): Eukaryota > Metazoa > Chordata > Ceratodontiformes > Protopteridae > Protopterus > Protopterus annectens. The sequence goes on along the minus strand of NC_056747.1, from coordinate 1,164,134,612 downwards.
AGGAGTTGAAGGCATTGGCAGTTTGATGGGGGGTATCTGGGTCTGCCTGAAGTGGGGTAGGTGTACGTGAGTGCCCTGGGGAAAGGAGTTTATTGATACTAGTCCAGAACTTCTGGGGGTTGTTTTGGTGATTTTGCTGTAGTTTACAGTAGTAGTTCTTTTTATCCAAGAGTATTGCCTTTTTTGTATTATTTCTTAGTTGCTTAAAAATTTGTTGATCAGAAATATTTTTGTTAGCTCTCCACTTAGCCCAGGATTTATTCCTAAGTAAGATTTTTTGTCTGGTTTCTTTGAAAAGCCAGAGGGCTGGTTTGGCCTTCATTCTGATGGACCTTTTGGGTGCATGCCTGTCAAGGATAGATAGGAATTTAGAGTTTAGATAATTGACAGCCTCTTCAAGTGGTAGAGTTTTTAAAGGGTTCCAGTCATAGGCACTTAGTTCATTTTGGAATGATACTGGGTTGAAGTGTTTGTTGGTATGTACGATTCTGTATATGGGGGGAATTGAGATATCATTTTTATGCCTAAGGATGTAGGTTAAAGTATGATCACTAACATCGTCAGGTAGAGTTCCTACATTGTAAGTTTGTTTTTGTCTATTTATAAGTATCCAGTCTAGGGTGCTCTCTTATTTGTTTGGTTTATTGATTCTGGTTGTAGAGGTGATAGTTTGACTGAAGCCATGAAGGTTGATATGGGAGGTAGGATTATCAGCATTGACAGTTTTCCAATCAGTATTAAAATCACCAAGTATAATAGTTTTTTGGGGTTAAGTTGAGGACACCCAGCTTAGAATATACTCTATAGTACTGATATTATTACCGGGTGGTAGGTAGATGCAGATGATATATAGAGATTTGTTTTGGTTGATTTGAAATCTGGTGATAAGTACTTCTGCCTTACTATCTTGAGGTGGGTAGAAAGTTAAATATTAGATTATCATTCACTGTCACCCTTAATAGTTTGCTATGAGAAATGACTTCAATGGTTGCATTATCAAGAGAGAGGACTTTTAATTTTGTTTTTTCATGAGAGAGGCAGCAAAACAAAACCACCTAGCAACACCCAAATGCCAAAACCGGAAAAGGCAATAAGTAAACAAATAACAAAAAACAGTAAGGCAGCCACGATAGAAGTATACTTTAATAAAAATAAAAAACAAAAGGATAAGCGCTTTCGCATAGTGCACTACACTCTTCTTCAGATTCTAGCATAATACTAATTCAACATCATTTTATAAATCAAACCATCCTATCACAAAGCAGCACATGGAACAGAGGCCATCTCTCTTTACATATTAAGTTTACACCCACTCAAGGTGGGTTTTATGCTAACATTGGCATTGATGCCTGGAAGTCTGTGAGCCTGTAATTTCAGGATCCAATGTAACTCAGCTAGTTCTAGATAGTTATTAATGTCACCCCCCCCCCCCCCACCGATAGTTCCAGTAACATGCTGTAGTACTCTAAAACTAAAACTATGGTCTGGTTGCTCAATAATGTGCTTAGCTAATGCATTCTTAATATTTTTTAGTTCTTATCTCATATAAGTGCCTGCTTACCCTATCCCTTAGTCTTTTGACTAAAAGCAAGGGCAAGGATTTGGGGGAAAAAAGTAGTAGTTTGGTCTTTTTGGGTTGAGCATGACTTGTGAGTTACGAAACCATGTTTCAGTGGGTGTTAAGGCTTCCTGAGTAATTTTTTGAGGTGTACCATATTGTCAGATGTGCAAATGAGACTAGAATCATCTGCGTATTGTATTAGGTAGTTTGTTGTGTGGAATTATAGAGGGTGTTGGTAAAAATGTTAAAGAGGAGGGAACCAAGGATAGAGACTTGTGGTACGCCGGTGGTGACTGGGAGGTAAAGAGAGACCATGGAGTGCCATTTTAGTGACTGATACCTACCGGACAGGTAGCTTTTGAACCACAGAAGAGTGGACTGAGAGAGACCTAGTGAGAACATTGAAGTAGGAGTTTGTTGTGACAAACTGTCTCAAAAGCTTTAGACAAGTCTAGAAATAAAGAAGAGACTAGTCTGCCATTATCTCTAGCTTTGTTGGCAGTATCTGTATAAGTTAGAAGGACAGTGCTAGTGCTATGAGAAGGACAGAAACCATGTAGTACAGGGGATAGTTCTTCCTGCAGGTGATAGTCTAGCAATTGTTTTTGAATACATTTTTTAAGCATTTTGGTGAGGTGAGATAAGATTACTATAGGTCTAAAGTTATTAATGTCTGTTAAATTTCCTCCTTTGTGCATAGGGATGATGTGTGACCTTTTCCACAGATAGAGAACATGGGATTCCTGGATAAACCTATTTATAAGGATTGAGACAAGATAGGCAATGCTACTGGCTGCTTTTTTTAGGTACTTGCTTGGAAGGTCATCAACTGAAGAAGAGCACAGTTTAAGTTTGTTTAAGAGTAGTTTTATATAGGATGTGAGCACAGGTTTCAAGTTGAAAGTGGATGTGGTGATCTGTGGCTGTTAGGCAGCGAAGGGATTAGATGTTGAGGAATTCTTAGTTAGAGATGCTATGCTGTCTATAAAATAAGAGTTGACTGCACTGCAGTTTCGAGTGATGAGTTATCTGGGGAGGAGTTTGGGTTGAATTTTTGGCAGGGGATGTAAGATTTCTTTAATGGATATCCAAGATTTTTAGGGCTGTGTTTAGTATTATTCTGAAAGTTATTATAATATAGTTTTTGTCTTCATTAATTTTCTTTTTGGTCTGATTGTGAAACATTGTAAAGTTTTCAAGATACTGAGGTGTTTTATGTTTTGCCACGCTTCCCATGCTATTTCTTGATCCTGCATTAGTATTCTACTCTTTTGGATAGCCAAATTGCATTATTTGTTTTCAATCTCTTCCTTCTAGGAGGTGCAAAGCTATTTAGGATATTTAAGAAAGTTGTATTGAATTCAATTACAGTATCGTCTAAGGGGAGGATTTTTAGGAAGTTCCAGTTAATAGATGGTAGTGTAGTAATGAACATTTCTGGGTTAAACTTGGAAAGGTTACATGTTATTTTAAAAATATGCTGTTTAACTGGATGTGTGCGATGTCTAGTCATATAGATTGGGAGATGATCAATGAGAGAGTCTGACATTGTAACTTTGCTAGAGTATCTGCTAGGATCTGATACTAGGATCCAGTCCAACAGAGAATTTGATGTTTTGCTGTAATGTGTGGGGTTATTAATTAGTTGTATGAAACCATATAAGTTCATGCCAGACGTACAGTAGTTAGAGTTTGTATCCAAAATTCTCAGTAAGCTTGTAGAAGAAGGGCCTTATGGCAGAGCTCCTGCAGTACAGAATTCAAGATATTGCCATTATAGTCCCTCGTGGTATAATACATAATTTTTCTGATTGATATATATATATATATATATATATATAGAGAGAGAGAGAGAGTATGTTTTTTAAAGGTGCAGCATCTGTGAGTATAATGTAGTGTTTTTAATTTAATTTACATGTAAATGGTTATATTACAACTGATAATCGGTCCTTTTTACATGTTGAATATCTTAAAATTCATATGTTATATGGTCTGCCAGAAAGCATAAGGCCTCTAAATGTTCGCCAATGAGATGATTTCTGTCATTGAGAGGATGGGTAACTGAACTCATGCCTCTGTATCAAGAACCTGTTTTGAAAACATATATGTCTGTTATAACTAATTACATAAATAACAGTGATGATTTTTGAACTCACTATATAGGTGGATAGAAATATATAAATACCAACAAGTAGGTTTTGTTACAAAGGACATTGATTATTTGTTTACTAACATATCTAATAAGCATGGAATAGAAGCAATTAGGATGTATTTAATGAAACACAGTGGTTATGGTAATCTTTATAATATTAACACTTTTGGTAAACTGGCTGAATTAGTCTTCTTCTCTTTCGGCTGTTCCCGTTAGGGGTCGCCACAGCAGATCATCTGTTTCCATTTCTTCCTGTCCTCTGCATATTGCTCTGTCACACCAACCACCTGCATGTCCTCTCTCACCACGTCCATAAACCTTATCTTAGGCCTTCCTCTTTTCCTCTTACCTGGCAGCTCCATCCTTAGCATCCGTTTCCCAATATACCCATCATTCCTCTTCAGCACATGTCCAAACCAACACAATCTTGCCTCTCTGACTTTGTCTCCAAACCGTCCAACCTGAGCTGACCCTCTAATATACTGATTCCTAATCCTGTCCATCCTTGTCACACCCAGTGCAAATCTTAACATCTTTAACTCTGCCACTTCCAGCTCTGACTCCTGCCTTTTTGTCAATGCCACCGTCTCCAACCCATACAACATAGCTGGTCTCACTACCCTCTTGTAGACCTTCCCTTTCACTCTTACTGGTACCCATCTGTCACAAATCACTCCTGACACTCTTCTCCACCCATTCCACCCTGCCTGTACTCTCTTCTTCACCTCTCTTGCACACTCACCATTACTCTGAACTGTTAATCCCAAGTACTTAAACTCATCCACCTTCGCCAACTCTACTCCCTGCATCCTCACCATTCCTCTATCCTCCCTCGCATTCACACACACATATTTTGTCTTAGTCCTGCTGACCTTCATTCCTCTCCTCTCTAGGGTATATATCCACCTCTCCAAGGTATCCTCAACCTGGTCCCTACTCTCGCTACAGATCACAATGTCATCTGCAAACATCATAGTCCATGGGGCCTCCTGTCTGATCTCGTCTGTCAACCTGTCCATCACCATTACAAATTAGTACTGGAAAATAATGTTCTTTTTCCATTCAGGATAAATTTTATTTTCAAAGCTCGGGGGTGGCAATGGGTACTTACATGGCCAACATCCATGCTAATATAATTGTTTCAAGGTAGGAATAAACCTTTTTATAACATAATTTTGTTCTACAAATGATTTGTGGTTTTGGTATCTTTATGTTCTTGTGTAAGTATATATTACCTAAGCAGATGGAATTTCAAGCTGATATATCTGATACTTCAGCTTTTTTTAATTTAAATTAAATCAGCCTGATACTGACATCTATTTTTGGACATACACCTTCAATTAACTACAATGTTACTATAAAGCAAAGTAAATAACAAAGATCTAAGAAAAGTAAAGTATCCACATAATAGAAGAATGTGTCGTAAACATATTTTTTCCAAATGTTATATATGGACGAATGTTATGTGTTTATAGGAAGACGACTAAATGGATATATGTGAAAGGCAGTCATGTACTTTAATATATGAATATGAAAATAGGGGTTATAAAAGAGGTTGCATATAAGGAGTTGAATCTCAGGCAATTACTGACAGACTCTCAAAAGTAAGACAAGTTTTTGAAAGGAATCACATTTTACATGACGTAATGAATGCAAGTGAATGAGAAATATAAATAAAGGTCATAAGAATGCGGTTGCATGTCCTATGACAAATAATAGCTATAGTAATTTTCTTGAGGGTATTAACAGAAAGCAGTGAGTTATTTTGCAGTCCTTTAATGTGTTAAATAATGTGAATCCAACTATGCCAAAGCTAGTTTTTAAAAATTCTATGAACCTGAAAACGATGTTCTGTTACAAGAAGCAAAACAAAAAGAAAAAAATAATAAAAGTGAAAAAGAGACAAGGAGATGCTTTAATTGTGTTAACTAAATATATTTCTGATGAACGTTTATTCATCCTCTTGAAAAGAAAATTAAAATTTTAAATGTCTCTGCAGCTTGTGATGACAGAAATACTACTTACTTAGTGAGATGTAGCTTTACGTCCTTTTTTTCATTGAGAAATGCAATACAAAGTTAAAGGAATGAATTAGACAAAATTATTCAGAAATAAAATGGAATTTAGTTACAAATGCGTTGCTTAGATATATTGAAGAAAACGGGAATAGCCACAACTTTAAATCTAATGTTCTTTAAGTTGTAAGACAAGAGTTGCTTACCTATATGGAAAAGAGGGGATATTATTGGATATGCGAGGCCTAGAGCTGATCATGCTCTGGTTTAAATGGTATAGGCAGTATAAACCCTATTTTAAAATTGCATCTCCTTAAGAGATGAAAAATGGGGAAAATGAAGTTTTTATTTGTTAAATATTTGTATATTAAGTTTTATATGTTAAACCTGATGTACTTTTAGCTAAATATGTGGAAATTATCTACCTTTGTTGCTAAACATTTTGATTAGATTGTTTTGAATCCTATCAGTTGCTTGTAATCATATGGCAATTTGTTTTACTTATTTAATCTCATCTGTTCTTTACTTGGTTTATATACCAGAAGAGGCACATTTTTGCTAATACTTGTGTGGCTATATTATATGTAATAAATAATGTGGAATATTTTGGGCCAGTGTTTCTTCTTTTTCCTTTTTACCTATGAATATGTTATATCCCAAGCTTGAGACTTGCTTTCTTTATGAAATGCCTATGTCTGTTAAGTCAGAGTAGGCCAGGTCCTCAACCCACTTATCACTGGCAAATACTGATGCCCTTTTATGGCAACATTTGTCCGTGTAACCAAATCACTTACCGACGATTTTACATTGGCAGGTGGCTAGCCATGATACTGTGTATGGGCTGTGATCTGTATTCTCCTATCTAGATGACAATGTGCACAACAGTTAGTGCCTAAAGTGCACAGTCTAAACAATTCTTCCCCTGATAGGCAGTTAAAGTCTGTACTGCTGTCCATAATGCTATTTAATTTTGGGTAAGCTTTCTGAAGTGGGAACACCCAGAGTGATTTTGGGAGATGGAAGGGATCCCACAGAGACACAGAGAGAACATGCAAACTCCACACAGGTGTTCATCAGGGGTCTGGCTCAAACCTTGATCTTTGTGTTTGGGAGGCAAAGATCTTAACCTTTGTGGCACCCATATCTTTTTACTAAGTTGTAAAATACCATGCGGAGTCTGCATGTCATCCCTGTGTTCATGTGGATTTCCTCCAGGTGCTCTGGTTTCCTCCCACATTCCAAAGACATGCAGTAGGTGGATTGGGCACTCAAACTGGACATAGATGTAAGTGTGCATGTGAGTATGTGGTGCGGAAGAACAAACACGGCAGGGCTAGCCACCCGGCAGTGTAAATCTTGGCTCTAGATGATTATCACTGTTGAAGTGACACCCCAACCCCATATGCAAAAATGGGGTTTTGGATGGATGGATGGATGGATGGATGGATGGATGGATGGATGGATGGATCTGAACTTAGCAATGCTAGATTTTGTGCACACATACTATGTCATTAGAACTAGATAATTTTTCTGCTAAATGTCTTCTTTTATAAAAGTAATGTGGAGTTCCTTTTTCCTCATTGGGAGTATGTGAACTAAAACATGTTGTATTTTCTTCTTCTCCTGTTAGGGGTCACCACAGCAGAACAATGGTCCACAGAACGATTGGCAGAGGAGTTTTACGGTGTCAATTTTCCAGCCCAACACCTGACTTCCAAAGAAGGAACACAGTTGCAGACACTCACACCTAGGGCCAATTGAGAGTGTCCAATCCACCTGAAGCATGTCTTTGGAATGTGGGAGAAAACCGAAGCACCAAGAGGAAACCCACATGACTGCAGGCAGAACATGCAGACTCCACATGGTTACCTATTACAACAGCGAAACCGCAATTGCACGAATATGGAAACGTCGACACATATTGAGCGAACAGCAAAAACACCGAACATCCTGAAGCACGAAATTTGAAATGTCGAATCGTCATAGTTGGACCTTCTCCGGTATAGCTCTTTAAGGTAAGTGTGCAATAATTACGGACCTTAGGGTTAGGGTGCGGGTTAAGGTAAGTGCATACATAGTAATATATGTAAGCTTTAGTTTAGGGTTAGAAGTAGGGTTTTGTTAAATGTATGTATGTGGATTATTTATTTTGTTTGGGTAGGTAGTACGTAGCGGGCGGTGAGGTTGGTCAACTATGCCGATTTGACATTTCGAATTTCGCGGTTCAGGACGTTCAGTGTTTTCGCGGTTCACTCAATATGAGTCAACATTTCCGTATTCGTGTATGTGAGGTTTCGCAGTTATAATATAGACCCCTCCACACAGAAGGTACCCCAGCTGAGAACTGAACCGGAGAACTTCTTGCTATGAGGCAGCAACACTAACCATTGCACCACCACAGCCTCCCTAACTAAAACACGTTGTATATATTACATTATTGTTGGATGTTTGTTTTAATTGTCTTTAGCCTGTAAGGTTCTTTTTTAACTAAAATCTATGTAGTTTTAAATCCATACGCAATATAATTGACATAAAAACATTTTAAAAGTACTGCCTTTTATTCTTTCAGGTAGGAAATCAAGCTTAATCTTCTAAGGTTGGGACTAGAGCAGTCACTTGGTTAGGACTCTGGTCTCTCTCACTCTACCTGACTACAACCTCAATGTACCTCACGTGGAAAGCTGTCTAATGTACTCTATAAGAACATATCTATGATTCATGTACTGTAAGCATACACCTCTCCCCACCCTGGCAATCTAGCCACCAAGGGCTATTTATAGATGCAATGATTCCTCAGATGTGAGAGTCCCATGACCCATTTGTTCCCCTCAGGGCAAAAGTCAGGAAGTGAGAGAGTGCTGTCACCTGTGGTGGGGATTAGAATTGTGTGCTTAACCCTAACATTCCCACAGCCCTGACTTCTGTGTTATTCATTTATTTATTTTTGCAACTTTTACAGAGTAAGTACACTGAACAAAAGACCTTTTCAGGAAAAACCCAGTCCATAGTTGGCAGCGAAGCATTACAATAAATCAGTACAATTACAAAACAAAATATGTTGTATATCATAAATGCATATGTTACTAAACAGAAACAACAAAAAACATTTAATTTTGTGGGGAAAGAAATTATTGACTTTGTAGTTAAGAGAATAGCCATAAAATATTATTAGGCAAATAAACAGTAAAGAAATAAACACAGGTAGCATTCAACCAATATCATCAGCAGACATAATAAGGGAAGAGTATGGGAGAATGGAAAGAGCAGGTGGAAAATGAATTAGAAGATTCTGGAATAAAGTGTAGCTGAGTGAAAAAATGTTGAGAGATGTAGCAGTAGCTGGGAATTTGCAGTATCTAAACAGTAAGAAATTAGCTGTTATGGAGGGTGAAAATTAAGGTAAGGGGCTACAGACTGAACAGAAGTAGGAGAACACTGGGAGGGATAGCAGCTTAGTGGTGTATAATAGGTTTATGGAGGAGAAAGAGTGGGGAATGTCTTAAGTAAGGAAAGTGGTTTTACATAATCCGAAGTCTCTGTGCATTAGGAGAAGCAGTCAGTCTGGAGAGGTCTGAAAACATGTCTAGAGGTTTTAATTCTAGCCATGATTGTCAAAGAAATGGTACTGTTGAGACTGTATAATGTTATGTGATGATTGTAAGGGTTTTATAGAAGGTAGTGAGGTCAGGAGCTGATCTTATTTCTTGTGGTATTAGGTTATATGTTGCTGGGCAAGCTTGGAGAAGGCATTGTCAGCACTGATAGTTTAAATGGAGGTGTGATTAGGAGAAAGAGAGAGGGAGTGTCATCTGAACCTCTAAAATGATAGAAACAGCTCCTAAACTGAAGTAGATTCTTCTTATACTTGCATCTGGGGATGCATGTGCACTACCGATAATGCTGTCTCTGGTCTGTGATGTAATGCAGAGTTGCTGCAATTGCAAGTCATGCTACTCCACCCAGGCCACCCATAGGCCTTCTCCTCAAGGTAGGTGTGAGTCTCTACTCCCACCTCCCTGTCTCAACTCCTTCAGCACCAGAGCAATTAAACAAACTCTGATCACTTGAGGTATATTCCAGACTTTAAATTTACAAACCAAGGAGCTAGGTAGCTAGCACTGTCTGTATTTTGATGCATCACACACCTACCATTAAACATTACTCAGTATGATTTTATTATTTCATTTTTTTATTTCTCCAAAGTCTTTATTAAAGAATAAAACCTACAAGAAATAAATGAAAATATTTAACATGCAATGAACTATGACAAATTACCACACAATAATCAATTCTCCCAACCAAATGCAACCATTAATGAAGCCAAAAGTCTAGGACTAAACTGATAATCAACCACATATAAATATTGCTGTTGCCCCCTCACTTCATTAATACTGGGCTATATGTTCTTTCCCATTCAGTCTCCTCCTTAATGAAAGGAATGGGGGGGTCAAAACCTTCCCTAGTCCTAATTGAATTGTGCAGTTTAGTTGCCTCTTCTCTTATAGGTTCATAGGTAGGTACTAGGCTATCTGCCCAAAGGCATTTATAAGCCTAGCCAGAATGTGTTGGCTTTCACTACCCCCTTAGATTAGTTCCCTGTGCCTCTGTCCAGCAGAGCCACTGAAGTGATCCCCAGGATAAAGTTTGTTTCCCATCCACTCGTTAAGGTTTCTCTTGAGGAGTGTTAGTGAAGAGCTCTGCCTAATGTAGATTGGAATCTTGTTCCAAAGCATGGGAAGTCTCTGGGACAGGAATCTATTCCTCCAGCACGTCCTAGTTATTGTTCTGGTGAGGTTTAGATCCCTAGAGTGTGTGGCTCGAGGGGATATGGTTTCTTTTAGGTGAAGCATGTCCATCAATTCCGGGTTGGACATCGCCTTGTATGTCAGGCAGAGATCAACTCTGAGTAGGCGGTATGCAACCGAGTACAGCTGGAGTTTCTTCAGTCGAGCTGCATAGGGCATCTGTTTGAGTCCAGTGATCCCCTAGGTGAGGTACGTCTGTGGTCTTTCCAGCTGTTGCAGGTGTCTTGTAAGGTACATCCTAAATGGGACGTTGTACTCTATGATGGGTCTGATGAGTGATGAGTAGAGGGGCACAATGACCTCTTTTGATTTGGATGCGAACCCTTTTGTGATTAGGTGGGCCACACAGAAGGATTTTCTAACTACCTTTGCAATGTTATTTTCAAAGGAGAGATTACTATCTGCTTGGGTCCCCAGATCCCTTATTACGTCTTCCGTATTTAGGGGACTACCACCTATGTGGTAGTTTGTGGGTACTTTGTTTTTTCCAAAGGGGATGCCTATGCACTTTTTAGCATTTAGCTTGAGGCCATGATTTTGACACCAGGTATCAGTCTCAGTGAGACCCTTTCGGAGGATGTCTGTGTCAACCAGAGAGACAATTATAGCCCCTAGTTTGCAGTTGTCTGCGAACTTGGTCAGCCATAGTCCTCCTGTGCTTGCCTGTACCTTGGAGAAGTATATGCCGAACAGGAGGGGTTCTAGGACTGAGCCCTGGGGAACACCACTTGTAACCGGTTTAGAGTCAGACCTAGCTCCCGCAACTCTCACCATGTGGGTTCTGTCCGTGAGCCAGTTGGCAACCCATCTTGTGACGTAGGGGTTTATCTTCAGGCTGGTGAGCTAGTCTACAAAACCAGAATGGGGAATGGTGTTGAAGGCCTTTGCGAGGTCTAGGTAGGCTGTATGTACCACCTTTCCCTCATCTATAGCCTTGGTAACTGTCTCAAAGAAGTCCACCAGGTTTAGGAGGCATGATCTGCCCTTAACAAAGCTGAACTGGGTAGGTTCCCAATGTCTCTCTTAATGAGTTCCATGATGATGCGCTCCATAGCCTTGCAGACCAAGCTAGTCAGGCTTATAGGGCGATAGTTCCTGGGATCTGTTGTGGCTCCACCTTTGTGGAGCGGAATAACTGTTGCTGTGCACCACTCTATGGGTACATAGCCTGTGGAGAGGCTGAGTTTGAACAGTGTGTTTAGGTGAGGTGTTAGTTCATCTTTGAGCTCATGTAGGACACAGCCTGGGACACCATCCAGTCCTATTGACGCTGTGTTTTTGGCTTTGGAGAGGACACATTGTTAGCAGATAACAAGCTTAGGGCCATACTGGATGACAGATGTCACTTTTCTTACAGACGGGGTCGGAACATGGGATCCTTTTTTAATCATTACAAACATATTAACAGGAATGAGAATTCATCTAAGCAAATAACCCTAGAAGGTGGCCCTCTAGTGGGATGCTTCCCATGTGGACATTGTACACATTGTAATAATATGTTCAAAACCAAGGTATTCACAAGCAGAAATACTGGTGAAGTTTTTCCGATTAAATTCTTTGCAAATTGTCAATCAGATTGGGTGATTTATTTGGCATCATGCAACTGTACAGCCTTTTATGTAGGACAAACCTCCCGGTCTGTAAAATTTAGGATTTCAGAACACCTTAGCGACATTAGGACTGGTAAACCAACCAATGCACTATATAAACATACAATAAAACATCCCCGGGCCAAGTTTAGATTTAGTGTGCTTGATATTATACAACGGAATACACGTAACAAATCAGGTTGGCATGGAATATTAAATAAACTGGAAAAGAAATGGATTATAAAATTGGGTGCACTCTTTTCCCCTGGTCTAAATAATATATGTGATGTAATTTTGTTCATGGACTCTAGGTGGCGCTAGACCACTTGCTCTATATATATATATATACATATATATATATATATATATATATATATATATATATATATGTATGGTTGTGACATTTTGTAACAAATGCAGACACTGAGGAAGGCCTAACGGCCGAAACCGGTTTGTTTTTCTCCATCCTCCATCAATAAACGGATTGCTGTCCATTGTTTGCTGGCTCTACCATGTTTTTGTAGAGGGCTGTTTTAACTCGAGTGTCTGAGTGTCTCTTTACTCTTCTTTCACCCTCTTAATACACCTAAACCGTGGCATCCATCTCTTTAGAAACTGCTGAATTCCTCAGATGCCTTCTTCTTTGCCACTGTAAACATTATTCCATGGAACTCTTCTAATCATATCTCATTTCTAATTTTCCATTTCCTAGCAACCACCTTTTTGGCCAATAATATTATTATGGCCAGCAGTTGTTGATTGCACACAGGTAACTGCAAATATGTCTTAATATCCAGGAAATAAAGTTCTCAGTTCACCTCAGTTTCCCTGTCAAAAATATTGATCATCTCTTGTAATTCTTTCTCAAATGATTGCAGCTTCTCATATCCCTAAAAGATATGAACCCAATATCCTCTCATCCTAGTATCAAATCTACAAAAATCTGGTATGGTCCCTAGAGGCATCTCCATGCAAATATCCTAAATTTCCCAGTATACATGGAGCAATGCATCAGTCTGCAAATTTTCCTTCACAGTCTCTCAAGTTCTTTTCCTCCAGGAGTCTTGTCCATGTACCAGAGGTCCTTTCTACCTTCCTGCAGTACTCTATATCCACCACTTACTATTTCCTTTTAGTGCCATTTTCTGTCCACTGCTGCTTACACCAGTCCACCAGTGGATGTTGATCCCATTCTGTCACATCCTTGACTTGTCTCTCAAGCCTCTTCTACTATCATATGACATTGAAGTCTGTCTGCTTCTCGTAATCAAAACTGAACTCTTACCCTTCCCAGTTTCGGACACTTCCCTTTTCTAACACTTGTTATCAGTACTTCAGTGGTGTTCTCCTCTAAATGTGAAAAGTTTGAAAGAAGTACATAATTCTTCAGAGAAACATAAGGTCATTGTGACTTAGAAATGTTTATAAAAAGTGATTCCTAAACATCAAAGTAAGCTTCAGAACTTATCTATTTATTGCGAATGGATTGCATGTCAACACCAAAGTGCACAGGACAGCACTTTTAATCTGCTTCAACAAATGCAAATTAAACTGAAATGTGAGTTCTGGACATAAAAAATATATAATTATACACCAGAATTCGGTTATGCACTAGGAATAACTCAGTTATCTGCATCAGGGTGTAAAGGCATGGTCATATTCTTCCTCACCCATCCACCTGTGACCCCAACCACCATCCCTCTGTGTGACAGCTTGTCTTATATTCTGGACTGTCACTCCTCTTCCTCTCTCTCCCTCGCACTCTGTACAACATGTTTTGTGTTCAAATGTGCCAACTAATTAGGAGGCAAGACCATTTATCATTTGGTTAACTACTTCACTGCTGTTCTGAACACTCTATACTGCTTTAAAATACTACCTATTTTGATTATTATAACATACTTTATACTTATGCATACCAAACAAATCCAGTACTTTGACAAGTAATAAAGGTTGTACTTATGCATAGCATATTTATTTTTGAAAACCAGATGTTCTAATGTCTGTACCTATCATAAAGTGAAATACCTAAAGCCCTCAGATACAGAAAAGTTACTGGGCCAAGATGTTTTCATGTTTAGAAAACATGTCTTGAAGGCCATTAAATAAAACAAATTGTTTATAGCAGTGAACATCCATCCTTGTCCTAGTCCTGTTATGGTCATTTATGTCTTATCTAGTTCCCTGGGTGTAGTATGATATGATAAATTGCAAAGGAGAGAAAGCTGTTCATAGTAACACAAGTAGCATTTGTAACAAAACCAATTTTATTTACAGTTAATTAGACTATTATCATCTTGATGCATTAGCAATTAGCAAGGCATAGTTATGTCCTCATGTCAAGGTCGCTTGAATTATTCCACCAGGATATTCCATTCTGGGGCAAGACAGGTTGCACAAAAGAGCAGGCAAAGATAGTAATTTGTGTGCAGGGGCAAACATCCATAACCTATACACAGACTCTTCCTCGCCTTCACCTCACGTCATCTTAGGGAAGGTTAACCCATTTCACATAAATTAGCTGTTGGTAAAAAGGACTTCAGAGTTCATAACCATATATCCTATTTGAAATTATAGTCATCTTTGGGTACAATTGTGTGGAATATCCTGGGTCATTATTTAACAACTTGAGCAGACAAAGCTTCTAGAAAAAGAAGGCATCTTGGATTGGGAAATTGCATTACCTCATGATAGTATTCAACATGCAGAAGTAATAGTTGATACTATCAATAACTATACTGTAGCCCAGGCATTTTTGGTCTCATGCATACTGTTAGAAGGCATCATTAAGTATTATTCTAGAAATACTAAAAAAAAAAACATGGATGCATATAAACTTTGTAATTACACTTAAAACAGGTAGACTGGTCTCTTGTTTGCAATCTTGATCTTATTAAATCTATGATGTGCCTTATCAATATTTTTTTCCTTTGTACCAAAAATCATGACTCCCATTAGATTCAACATATATAAATAAATAAATAAAACTGAATCTCTGCCACAAATTACAAATAAATAAAGTGCTAATGTCTCTGAGTGACTGAAAAAGAAGCTTAAGAAAGGCAAGATTCCTGAAAACTTAAAATGCAAAGAAACAAACAGAAAGATTCCTGAAAACTTTTCATATTTTACAGAACCTCACAATAAGGTACACTTTTACTAACTGCCAGAAGGGAGTCATATTTTCATAAGCAACAAACCATTTACAGCAAAATTCCAAAAATAAATGTAGCATAGTGCCAACAAACTATGTAAACCACTCAAGATAAAATTGCCTAATCCAGAACCCATAAATCATTTTACACAATTGCAAGGATAAAGGTTAGTGTTGCAAAACCAACTCTACGAATCTTGATACTGAATGGAGAAGTGTACAAAAGGACTCGCAGAACCACTTTTTTCCTCAGCTATTTGTCCCCCACAGTCACCAAGTAGGAGGAGGAGATCCCCCTGTGCCTCTATTTAAGAACAGTCAAGTCCAAATTCCCTGAATCTCAGGAAAACAGTGACTTTGATGAATCATTGGATTTTATAATTACCCATGACCAATTTGCAGTCACATGAATGGACTTCATGAAATGGCACAATTCCCAGACTCCAAATTAATGTCGGCCTTACTTTGTAAATGCTGCATCCCCTTCTCTTCTTAGTGTTTTGGGCAGTCTTCCTTGGACAGATATTGGGACTTCAATTTTCTGTCTCTTTAGAATACCCTGTGGCTGATCAGCGGCTATACATAAAACTAAATTTAGCATGCTTTTCTCTTGCTTCACTTCCTTCTGAGCAGCTGAAACTTTCAGTGGAATCAATAACACTTCCTGCCTCTACTTTTCTTAATCATTGCCTTTGAGAATGCTTATCGCCACCTGTGTAAAACTGCCACTGTTGTTCCAGTATACAAATGAGACACATCCAATGTCTATACTACCTTCCAACCCATTGCACTTTTATCAGTGTTATGCAAAATCAGTTACAAGTGTATGCATTCTCAAATCCTTTACTTTCTGATAGACTATGATAATACCGCTATATCTCAACATGGCTTTTATCTAAGGCATAGCACAGAAACAAGTCTACTAACAATTATGCAGTAGTTGTAAATGAATTGAATCAAAATCATTCAAACCATATTTTGGTTCCATGATCAATCTTCTTCTTTCGGCTGCTCCAGTCAGGGGTCACCACAGCAGATCAACTGTTTCCATTTCTTCCTGTCCTCTGCATCTTGCTCTGTCACACCAGCCGCCTGCATGTCCTCTCTCACCACATCCATAAACCTTATCTTAGGCCTTCCTCTTTTCCTGTTACCTGGCAGCTTCATCCTTAGCATCTTTTTCCCAATATACTCTGCATCCCTCCTCAACACATGTCCAAACCAATGTAATCTTGCCTCTCTGGCTTTGTCTCCAAACCTTCCAGCCTGGGCTGACCCTCTAATATACTTATTCCTAATCCTGTCCATCCTCATCACAACCAGTGCAACTTTTAACATCTTCAACTCTGCTACGTCAAGCTCTGACTCCTGCCTTTTTGTTAATGCCATTGTCTCCAACCCATATAACATAGCTGGTCTCACTACCCTCTTGTAGACCTTCCCTTTCACTCTTACTGGTACTCGTCTGTCACAAATCACTCCTGACACTCTTCTCCACCCACTCCATCCTGCCTGTACTCTCTTCTTCACCCCTCTTCCACACTCACCATTACTCTGAATTGTTGATCCCAAGTACTGAAACTCATCCACCTTCGCCACCTCTACTCCCTGCATCCTCACCATTCCTCTATCCTCCCTCTCATTCACACACATATATTCTGTCTTAGTCCTGTTGACCTTCATTCCTCTTCTCCCTAGAGCATATCTCCACCTTTTCAGGGTCTCCTCCACCTGTTCCCTACTCTCACTACAGATCACAATATCATCTGAAAACATCATAGTCCATGGGGACTGCTGTCTGATCTCGTCTGTCAACCTGTCCATCACCATTACAAATAAGAAAGGGCTCAGAGCTGAACCTTGATGTAATCCCACCTCCACCTTAAACGCATCCGTCACTCCCACCGCAGACCTCACCACTGGCACACTACCCTCGTACATATCCTGTACCACTCTTACATACTTCTCTGACACTCCCGACTTCCTCATACAATACCATAACTCCTCTCTAGGCACCCTGTCATATGCTTTCTCTAAATCCACAAAGACACAATGCAACTCCTTCTGACATTCTCTGTACCTCTCTATCAACACTCTCAAAGCAAACATTGCATCTGTAGTGCTCTTTCCTGGCATGAAACCATACTGCTGATCACCAATCATCACCTCCCTTCTTAACCTAGTTTCCACTATGCTTTCCCAAACATCATGCTGTGACTGATCAATTTAATCCCTCTGTAGTTACTACAGCTCTGCACATCACCCTTATTCTTAAAAATCAGTACCAAAACACTTTTTCTCCATTCCTCAGGCATCCTCTCACTTTCCAAGATTTCATTAAACAATCTAATTAAAAACTCCACTGCCATTTCACCTAAACACCTCCATGCTTTCACAGGTATGTCATCTGGACCAACAGCCTTTCCGTTCTTCATCCTCTTCATAGCTATCCTTACTTCCTCCTTGCTAATCCACTGCACTTCATGATTCACTATCCACACATCATCCAACCTTCTCTCCCTATCATTCTCTTCATTCATCAGCCCCTCAAAGCACTCTTTCCATCTGCTCAACACATTCTCCTCGCTTGTGAGTACATTTCCCTCATTATCCTTTATCACCCTTACCTGCTGCACATCTTTACTAGCTCTGTCCCTCTGTCTAGCCAATCGGTACAGGTCTTTTTCTCCCCCCTCCTTAGTGTCCAACCTTTTATACAACTCGTCATATGCCTTATCCTTAGCCTTCGCCACCTCTGTCTTTGCCATGAACCTCATCTCCTTATACTCTTGTCTACTTTCTTCATCTCTCTGACAATCCCACTTCTTCTTTGCCAACCTCATTCCCTGTATACGCTCCTGTACTTCTTCATTCCACCACCAGGTCTCCTTGTCCTCCTTCCTCTTTCCAGATGTCATACCAAGCCCCTTTCTAGCCATCTCTCTTACTAGCTCTGCTATAGTTACCCAGCTATTCGGTAACTCTTCACTGCCACCTAGTGCCTGTCTTAACTCTTCCCTGAACATCACCTCACAATTACCATTTTTCAATTTTCACCATTTGATCCTTGGTGCTGCCCTCACATTCATCCTCCTCTTCTTGATCACCAATGTCATCCTACAAACCACCATCCTATGCTGTCTCACTACACTTTCCCCTGCCACCACTTTACAGTCTCCAATCTCCTTCAGACTGGCCCTTCTACATAATATGTAATTCACCTGTGTGCATCTTCCTCCACTCTTGTATGTCACTCTATGCTCCTCCCTCTTGTTAAAATATGTATTCAACACAGCCATGTCCATCCTTTTCGCAAAATCCACTACCATCTGACCTTCTGCATTCCTTTGCTTCGCACCATACCTACACATCACTTCCTCATCCCCTCTGTTCCCTTCACCAACATGCACATTGAAATCTGCTCCAATCACCAGTCTCTCACCCTTGGGTACAGTCATCACCATTTCATCCAACTCACTCCAAAATTTTTCTTTCTCATCCATCGCACACCCAACTTGTGGAGCATATGCACTAACAACATTCATCATTACACCAGCAATTTCCAGATTCATAAACACCACTCTATCCAACACTCTTTTCACCTCCAAAACACTCTTAGCATACTGTTCCTTCAGGATAATGCCTACGCCATTTCTCCTCCCATCCACACCATGATAAAACAATTTGAACCCACCTCCGATACACCTAGCCTTGCTCCCCTTCCATCTAGTCTCTTGCACACACAATATACCAACCTTATGCTAGGACTAATTTTGCCATTGGTACACTTCAGTACAGCCTGGCAACAGAAAGACAAATATGATCCAGTCAACGAATGCCAAATATTGGGATTTCTGCACTAACAACAGTAGAACTGAAAATGGTACTAGCAACAGTCTCAACTTGTTTCTTACCAATAATCCCATAGGCATTTAAACAATTCCCATAAGTATTCAGCATGAGGAACACAGATGAATCACTTAAGTGATATTAACCCAGGCACTGCAGTCTTGTGGCATGAACCTATGTCATCTGGTCCTACATGTGTATTGTTGTCAAATATAGTGCTCGTTGCACCATTAAAGTAAATCAAGCAATGAAGCAATAATGTTCCCTTTATGAAAAAGTGGGGGAGTATATGGCATGCAAATATGTTGTTTGGAAAGAATATGATTATCTATGAGATGTAACTCATTCAATAAATACAGACATTATAGGAATAAATATCAAATTTCCCTGCATTATTATTTAGCTAAAGTGCTGTATGATTAGTGCTGTGATGTGACTGCATTTGATTTTGTATTAGGTTTATTAATTTAAGGTTCGGATACTTCCAATATTATTATTTTTTTAATCTTGCTCTTATATTTCCAAGTAGTTCCAACTGTGGAGAAGGTAAAAAAAACAGATTATGGTGGTTTGGGCACATGGTGACATCTGATGAAGAAGATTTTGGGCAGACAGAAAGAAGGCAAGAGGAAAAAGGTATCCAGCAAAGAGATGTGTGAGAAAAGACATGCAACAGTCAGGCATAACTGTCAAAAAAGGTGGGAGAGTAGCATTGAATCGAGAGAGAGCTGGTAACAGTTGACATGACACCCTGACCCAAAGTAGAAATTGGAAAAAAAAGGAGGGATGATGTTGATGTAAAACCTGTTTTATTAAATTCTATTAGCTGTTCTATCTTTAAATATGTAAAATTTGTCCTTCATTTTGGGCCTTCCTATCCCCATTATTTTAGACTTTGTCCCTGATTCTTGAACTAAGAAGTTGAGAACTAAGTTATGCATAAATCAAACAAAAACATGTCACTCCCTGTATTATTGTATGCAATAATCAGCATGGCTAACCTCAAACACTTTATAATGTGTTTATACTATTTACCCTGTGATTGACTGTTTCTGTTTTTAGTTATAGTTAATGCTGTATGTTTATGTTCATCTTTATATTTATGTTTGCAACATTCTTCTCTGCATTTCTCTTTTTACTGCCTGATGGCCTGGGGTTGTGTGCAAAAATGGTCTTGCAGCAGTCTACATACCTGGTTAACAATCAAATAATAAAGAAATTAAATAAATAACTACATCTGCAAACCAAATTTACCACAAAGTTAGGCTACCTACAGTTTAGCTGCCAAATTTGCAGCTGGCCAACCAACCTCCACTTTTGTCATGTACCACAGACCCCAGGCTGGACACCCTTCAAGCTAAATGACAATATATCCAAGTAAACAACCCATATCAATAAACCAGTGTTACCAAATAAATATAAAACTTCCACAAAAGTAGATAACAGAACACATAGCATTTACTTCTCATCAGCTTGGAATTCTCGGGTCTATATCAGAAGCTCGAATGGTCAAAAGAGTGAATACTCTTTGATCAAGCTTTAAAGATCGAAGGCACTAAACAGCGAAGACACAGAACAGCGATTTTTTTTCCCAGGGGAAAAATTGCTGGGCCATCTTCGGAAGTTTGCCATTTCCTCCACTGCGGTGCAATCTCAGAGTTGGTATATTTAAGTAGGGGGTGTGGGGGGCACAGCCCCCCACATCAGGGCATGTGGGGTGCACAGCTCCCCACATCGGGGGGTGTGGGGGATGCAGCCCCCCACTTTTTATTGTGTTTACATTTTTGTTTGTTTTTTTTTTGTTCTTTTTTTTTGTTGAGTCTGCGATTTTTTTCCCTAGAAAAAAAATCGCTGTCCCGTGTCTTCGCTGTTTAGAAGTTCGATCTTTAAAGCTCGATCAAAGAGCATTTGCTCTTTTGAACATTCGAGCTTCTGATATAGACCCAGAATTCTTTGCCCATTAACATAAAGTTCATACCTTCTTCATCTGTACTTAAAGCAGCCTGCAAACCCCTCCTTATATCATCTTTATTATGGCAAGACTTTGGTATAACTCTCTTCTGTTGTGGCTCTATTACACAATGCCCATATTGTAACTAATGCAATACTTATTATATGTAGAAGCATGTGGTATATGGACTTTATTACTGATATAATTTTCTGAACAGCAGCTATTTCACTGTAGTTGTACTCCCCCAAACTCATAGTTAATGAAATGTTAGTCAAGATGTTTTTCTTTCTGAAATTGTTATTGAATGCTTTATAAAATTCTTTTCTTTCATTTTCTTGTTATCCATATTTTTGTTTATTTCAGGCTTATGTGCATTTTAGGTTATGCTTTTCTCTCTGTGTCCCATCTGAAAATAACTCTTGCCCTTTAGGGTTAGTGGATTAATAAAATATAAAGTAATAAAAAGGAAAGGAAATCAGATAACTAGAGCAGTATTTCTCTACTTGTCAAAAGCATTTCACACAATAAGTTATACTATATTCCTTCAGTATCTGTCAGTTCTAGATTAGGATAGTTCACAATAAGATGAATTAATAGCTATCTGCAAAATAAGGCCCAAATAGTTAAATGGGTAGTGCTACTACCTTTCCCTCCCTGTCATCATAGGATTATAGGAAGTTACTAGGCTATTGGCCTGAGGCCCTTACAAGCCTAGCCAAGAATTCAGCCCATGTTCCAACAAGTCAGCACCCTATGCCACTGTCCAGCAGGGACATAGGTGGAATCCCAGGGCTTCATAGGTTCATAGGTAGGTACTAGGCTATCAGCCCATGGGCCTAAGTAAGCCTAGCCAACAAGGTTCCCTGGCTTATGCCACCCAAGAAAGTTAATTTCCTGTATCCCTGTTGAGCAGAGCCACAGAAGTGATCCCCGGGGTGTATTTCCTATTTCCCATTCACTCACATATGTTCATAGGTTCGTACTAAGCTAACTGCTCTTGTGAGCCATTTTAAGCTTAGCCAAGTATCCCTTGTGAGACTCAAACCCTGCACCTTGTGTTTGTAAGGCAAAAACCTTAACCATTAGGCCACCCTCCCAACACCAAGATTTTTCTTGAAGAGTGCTAATGAGGAACTTTGCTTGACATAGATGGGTAGCTTGTTCGAGAGTATAGGAAGTCTCTGAGACAGGACTCTATCCTTCCAGAATGTCCTGTTTATTGTGGTGACAAGATTTAGGTCCCTAGAGCATATATGTTAAACAGCTCTGGGTTTAACATAGCTTTATATGTTAGGCAGAGATCTCCTCGGAGTATGCGATATGCTACAGGGTAAAGCTGGAATTTTTTGAGACGGTCAATGTAGGGCATCTGATTGAGGTCAGTAATCCTCTTTGTGAGGTACTTCTGTGGCTTTTCCAGGTACTGCAGATGTCTTGTGAGGTACATTCCAAAAGGGGCATTGTACTCTATAATGGGTCTAATGAGTGTCGAGTAGAGGGGAACAATTACCTCTTTTTTCCTGGATGAGAACCCTTTTGTGATGAGGTGTGCCACATAGAAGGATTTCCTGACTACAGTGGCGATGTGATTATCAAAGGCAAGACTACTGTCCACCTGGGTCCCAAGGTCTCTTATCACACATTCGGCATTAAGTAGACTGCCGTTTATGTGGTAGTTCATGGGTACAGAGTTTTTACCAAAGGGGATGACAATGCACTTTTTGGCATTGAGCTTGAGGCCATGCCTCTGACACCAGACATCTGTCTCAGTGAGGCCCTTCTGTAGGATGTCCACATCATTTGGGGACTCGACTATGGCTTCTATGTTAGCTAGAGGCCTTCTATGTTAGCCTGTACTTCAGAAAAGTAGATACCAAACAGGAGAGGTCCCAGGACTGAACCCTGTGGTACTCCACTTGTCACTGGTTTGAAGTCAGATTTGGAGTCTGCAATTTTTACAGTGTGGGTTCTGTCAGTGAGCCAGTTGGCAACCCATCTTGTGATGTAGGGATTTATACCTAGTTGACTGAGTTTAGCTATAATTCCAGAATGGGGGATGGTGTCAAAAGCCTTGGCGAGGTCAAGATAGGCTGCATGAACTACCTTACCCTCATCTACGGCTTTGGTGACTGTCTCAAAGAAGTCAATCAGGTTCAGGAGGCATGATCTGCCTTTCACAAACCTGAAATGGCTGGGGTTCAGAGTTTGGAGGTTGCCAATGTCTTTGTTTATGAGTTCCATGATGATACGTTCCATGGCCTTGCAGACCAGGCTCGTCAGGCTAATAGGGCGATAGTTCCCAGGATCAGTGGTGGCTCCCCCTTTGTGGAGTGGGATAACTGTTGCTGTCTGCCATTCAGTGAGCACAAAGCCTGACATGAGACTATGATTGAACATGGTGCTTAGGTGGGGAGCCAGTTCATTCTGAAGTTCATGTAAAACGCAGCCTGGGATGTTGTCCGGTCCCATGGATGCTGTGTTTTTGGTTTTAGAGAGTGCAGCTTTTACCTGCATAGATGTGATTACAGGGACTCTGCATTCTTCCTGTATAGATATGGGCCGTTTAAGGGGTGAGAGGGGGGTAAAGTTAGCACTGAACCTGTCTGCCAGGATGTTGGCAATATCAGCTGGTTCTGTAATTTTCATGCCATTGTGCTGTAACGCAGAGCAGATCTGGGTGTTGCCATTGAGATTCTTGACATAGCTATAGAATGCTTTGTGGTTGCCCTTAGAATCAGTGGTGATTTTGTTTTCATAGCTAGCTTTGGAGGATCTTATAAGGGATCTCAGCTTCTTACTGAGGCTGACCAGGGAGCTCATCCACTCATGGTATTTTACTCTCTTTTGCAACAGTTTCTTCCTTCTGTTGTAGAGTTTGTTTATGACAGGGGACGACCAGATTGGATTCCTTTTTTTTTTGGAGGACAGCGTCTTGGTTCTGTTTGGGATAGCATGATCCATGCACTCATGTAAGTGCTTATAGAGTGCATTTGTGTAGGATTCAGCAGTCGTAACTGTGTTGTCCATCTGCATAGGTGTCATGATGTTTGCCACTTCTGTCTTAAGAAGCATAAAGTTGACTTTGGAGAAATATTTTACCATGGTTTCCTTAATGGTGGGTGGGGCCAGGATGCGGATATCTAGGGTGATTAGTTTATGGTCGGATCTGACCAACGAGGAGTTGACTTCAGGTGTGGAACACCGGTCACTCATGTTGGTAATAACTAGGTCTAGGATATTGTTGCCCCTGGTGGGGGTGTGGATAAGTTGATCCAGGGCATTGGAATTTATGAATTCCAGAAAGCGTTGAGCGAAGGAGTTGGTACATGAGATGGTGGGGTAGTTGAAATTGCCCATTATTAGGGTGTTTGGTTGAACCCTAATATTTTCCAGTATATCAAGAAAAGAAGAGTGGGAATCCTGGGGCATGGTGGGGGATCTGTCGCAAGCTACAATTTGGATTGCAGTTTAGCCCAAAGTTAGTTGCACTTGGATAACCTCGGATGCATTATGCTGCGCAACTAGCCTGGAGGTGTGGATATCCTTAATAAATATGGACACACCTCTGCCTTTGGTGTTCTGGTCCAGGTTAGATGGCCAAAAGTATGGTATGAGTTATAGCCTGGTAATGCATGGGGTGCTCTCTAGAACCTTGAACCAGGTCTCAGTCACTGCACAGATATTGATGTTCTCCATTTTAAGGAGTGCCTCAAGTGAGTGCATTTTGACATTTAGACTTCTAGCATTGAGTAGCATTACCCTCAGTTTTTGCTTGCCTGATCCTGTTACAGTGGTGAATTTGTCATTTGAACCTTGCCTAAAAAGGCATTATAGGGGCGGCAAGACCCTTATCCAGTATCCGGAAGCCCAGATGCGACAGGTGCAGGCCATCTTTGGCAAAGCATCGTGGTCTGTCAACCATGTCGTCCCAGGCAGACAGATACTGGATAGCCTTAGAATGACACCAGAAGCTTAGCCAATTGTTGAAGTCAGTCATTTTGTCCTTGTACTGCGGTATCTTTCTGGGCGATGGCAGGATGCTACTCAGGGCTAGGGTCATACCTGCCTGAGCTAGAAGGTTGGAGAGGTCTTCCATGTCTCTTTTCATGTATATTTTCTGTTCCCCATCCAGTTATCCAGGTTGCGCTTAAAAAGGTTTAATAAGGTACTCTGCTTTACGTGCAGAAGGAGTCTATTCCAAAAAAGGGGGAGTCTCTGAGACACAAATGTGTCCTGCCAACAACTCCTATTGATGTCACAGACCAGTCTGAGATCTTGCGTGCGAGTTACTTGAGTGGAGCTTCTCTTTCAGATATGTGTCATTCCCATCAGGGCGGGGTCTGTGATTGCTTTGTATGCCAGACAGAGGTCACCTCTGAGGAGTCTGCATGAGACTGAGTAGAGGGACAGGGCTTTTAGCCTATCTGTGCAGGGTAGATGTCTGAGGCCCTAGATTCTCCAGGTAAGGAATCTCTGCGGTCTCTCCAGCTGCTGCATGTGCTTTGTGAGGTACATGCCGAAAGGGGCATTGTATTCAATAATTGGTCTTATAAGGGAAAAATACAGGGATGTTATAACAACCTTGTCCCTGGATGAGATACCCTTACTAATGAGGTGGGCCATGTAGAAAGTTTTCCATACAACAAATGCAATATGGTGGTCAAATGTCAATTTGCTATCAACCTGGGTTCCCAAGTCCCTCACGACTGATTGATTCCCGGGGGGGGTCTTCGTTGTTTACTTGTTTTTCTATGAATGATATGAGTCTCCACTGTGGTACAAGGAAAAGTATCCAGTACATCGATTACTCTGCAATATTCTATTCTGCTTCAATGATTTCTGATGTTCCATAAGAATCATCAGGTAATTTCTGAACAGGAAAGTCTGAGCTTGTACTGAACACAGCAAAACAAAAGCAGCAATCACACCTAAATGTCAATGTGCACAAAAAAGTTCCAGTTTAAAATACTCTCCACGGATAATTGTTTTTTTTTTTTTTTTTTTTTTTTTTTTTTACTGTCTAGTAAACATTTGGGTATCATCTTAAATCAGCAACTGAAATTTTACTTATGTGTTAAATTAGTCACTGTCAGACAGGAATTAATATGTCAGTCTGCTTTACAAACAAAAAAAATGTTTGAGTGATCATACTAGAATTGTTAAATCATTTATCTATCTCCTGCACTTCTTAAATCTTCACTCTTCTCGGCCTTTATCACTTGAGTAATACTATCACAGGATAGCTACGTTTACTTAAAGACATACATGCCTTCAGAATTCATCATTGTGCCTCCCTCAGATCTCTGCAGTGATTCAGTGATTAGAAATTAATTCACTGGCATGATGCACTAATGTGCTGAGTCTACATGTCCTCCCTGTGTTCACGTGGGGTTCCCCTGGGTGCTCTGGTTTCTTCCCACATTTCAAAAACATGAATTAGGTGGAGCTGACACTCTAAATTACCACAGGTGCGAGTGCACGCATGAGTGACTGATATGAAAGGACAACTACAGCTGGGGTAGACTCCTGGCAGGGCAAACCTTGGCTGTAGATTATTGTCACTGTTGAAGTGACACCCGGACCCCATGTGCTAAATGGGAAAAGGAGTTATGGATGGGTGGATGGATGCAGTAAAGACTAGTACATTAATGTCTGTTCCTTTACAATAAATGTCATATAATCAGACACCTTATGGCAATATGGCAATACATTGTCCTTCTCATAAACACAGTTCAACAGACCTGCTTCTTGCCAGCCTCTATACCTGCATAAGATTGCTTTGTTGACTTATCATTTTAGCAGTGGTGTTCAAACTGTGGAACAACCTTCCTCCATCTTTATATCAAACAGTGGGTAAATATCTTTTCAGGAAGGATCTGCCTAATCATTTATTCATAAACTGGTCCTGTGAACACAGTCCAGGTGTTTCCTAAAACATTGTCTTTATTACATTTTCTTCTACCTGGCAAATATTCTGTTACTCACTTTTCATCTCTTTTACCACAACTGCTCATTTCTTATCCTGTCATGCATTCATAAGTCCATTCTCCAAAACCCATTTTATCTGGTTTAGGGTCACAGGGAAAATAAAGCATATGTTTTTTTACTCAGCACATGCAAGGTAGAAAAACTAATCCTGGACAAGATGATGGTCTAGCACAGCAAATGTCTGGCTGCGGTGGTGGTGCCGCAGTAGCGTTGTCGCCTCACAGTTAGACCTTGCCCGTTCGACTCTCAGTTAGAGCGTCTTCTGTGTGTCGATATGCGTGAATGGGCGTTCCTTCGTTGAAGGTTGTGCGTTAGACCCGGCAAGCCAGCACGTAAAAATATACTGCCAATCATTAGAGGACCGGAGTTCCGCTGTGGCGACCCCTAACTGGGAAAAGCCGAAAGACACAAACAAACATGAAGAACTGTCTGAGCTAGAGATATTCTACATATAGTGTTTTATGTCTTGTACAGTTTAACCTTTAACTCCTGAATTATATAGGGTTACCGCCTGTCCCACTTTGCGAGGGACAGTCCCTCTTTGGGGAGTTGTGTCCTGCAAAAAAGTTGTAAAAATGACAAATGTCCTGAGATTTTTAAGACAAAATTATTTCCTATATTTTATGTAATAGTTGCATAAAACAGTTATTCTGTATCTGAAACACCTAAGTGTTATAAGAAACAGAATAACCATTAACATGCTACAAGAATAAGCTTTTATTTAGGCAAAAAAGTGAAGTTCTGTCTTTGTACTGGCCATGGGTATGTTTTGGCCTGCAAAATCTGATGTTTGTACCACAAATGTCCCACTTTGGGCATTTGAAAAGGTGGCAACCCTAGAATTATATGGGCAAACAAAGTTTGGAATAGGCAAAGGAACAATGTATTGCATAAAATATAAATACACTATACCCAGAATTTGCTTCAGTAATTATGTTGCTTGTATTTGCAACTTTATTTTCTGGTAAGTTGTAACTAAACTTCTGCACTGAGGTCATGACTGAAACCAGTATTTGGATAAGTGTAATTGTTTTTTTATTTATAAATGTAGGTGAAATAAAACTTTGGCCCTTTCGAGTCATGACCCAGATCATACCTCTCAAATGTCCAAATTTTCACAGAATGTCCAGATATTTGCCTCTTATTTTTGGACTGTTTCTCATAAAATGTGTGGTTTTCTGGCAAATCATTGAGGAGCGCAGTCACTAAATAATATTAAATAATGATAGATATTTGAATTTTAGACTTCATATCCATCATAAAATATGTAATAATGTAAAATATGTCACTCTAGCAATATTATAACTTTATAGGAGCAATATTTGCAATCTGTCTCTATTTTTGGGCCTTCACCCCCCCCCCCATTTTTGGCTTTGTCCAGATTTCTTGCGCTAAGAGGTTGAGAGGTATGATCCAGATGCTAGTGATAAAAACAAAATATAAAGAACACCAGACTGAGCAATATGACGAAACAGTAATAGTCTACATTAACAGCGAAAACTGATCAGGGGCTAAAATCAGTTCTAGGTATAATAAAGACA
Source organism: Protopterus annectens (assembly GCF_019279795.1). Taxonomy (NCBI): domain Eukaryota; kingdom Metazoa; phylum Chordata; order Ceratodontiformes; family Protopteridae; genus Protopterus; species Protopterus annectens. Next base: position 1,164,106,007 of record NC_056747.1, on the reverse strand, counting down.
CAATTAAGAAGTTTGATTAATTAAATAATTGATTTATGTATTTATTTATTTAAGTGTCCATGTATGTATGTATGTATGCATGTATTTTCTTCTTAAATTTGTTAATCGGGTTAACGGACTAATCCCAAATGTACCGTTTTCAGTCACTGTCCGGAAAGGACATTATTTATGTGGACGTAAAATTAGAAACAGACACTATAATATACAATTTTAAAATACAACATGCAATGCTTTGGGTAAAAAAAAAATGTTAACGTGCACTCGTTTAGAGATTCCACAAAATGGATAATGGCAAAAGTTTTTTTTTTCCTCTGGCTTCCAGTATGTGCACATTGGCATAATGCAACTGCATACAGGAATGTTTAACATTCATTACTAAAACGAGTGCTGCCAGTTCCTCCAAATGTCAACGTATCAGTCATTCCTGACTACACATATAACGTTATGCGCATGCCACAACTGCTATCCTACGTTATTTACCTAGTCAGAAATAAATCAATGGCTCAGGAATGGGACTGGCACAGAACGTTCAAATAGTTGTGGTTCTGTATCGCAAGATTGTACCCATTAATTTAGCAGATGTTCTCTGTTGGCACAACACTATGTGGGCATGCAAAGGCAGTGCTCCTTGAACAGCTAAAAATACAAATTGCAAGCTGGTGCTCTACCTTACACTTTTTCCTCATTATGCATACTTTAACAAATTATTCAACATGCTGCATTTTTATTGCTGCTTCTTCTTTATAAGTTCCTGAGCAACTTTATGATGTTTGCTAAGACCTACTTGTCTTTACATATTTTTTCTTACTTATGCTATGTTTTAATATTATTTGCATTTTATACTTTTTACTGTATTACCTTCACATATGACTTGGTCAATGGTTTTAACTAACACGGCTATAAATTATTTTTGTTTCAAATATAATATTTTATTTCTTTTTAAGTTATAGGAGTACATATTTACATACAAAACAAGAAGTTCAGAAATAGTACACAGAAAAAGTAAAATGTTTCAGTGTACATACAATACAGTGTTAGACTAATGAATCGTGCAAGTTTATTTCAATTGCATGTTTATAAAACTATCTTAAAGAGGTGAAATTTTTGTTTGCACACATAAATTAAAAGTTATGGCGAAGCTATTTACAACTATTTATGTTGTAAAATATTGTTGCTAAATATTTATCTATATTGTAAATAACTGTAAAAACACGGCTATAATTAATAAATACAACGAGCTGCTTCCTCATAGATCAGCTGCGTGGCTCAGGAATGCAATATCTTTAAACACACATGGACAGTGTGCCAAGAAGACGCTGCCCACTTTTAGCAGCTTGTCCCTGTAGATGCAGGCAGCTGCTGCTGCACCGTGGGCGTGAGAGAACGATTTAGCTTTTAACAGCTATCCTCTGAAGATAGGAGATGTCTCCGCGGACGAAGCTGCGCTTTTAATTTAATAGCCTGCCAGTCCCTGGGCACATGAAGATGCTGTCCATTTTCATAGGATATTGAGTAACTGTGAGCTTGCTAAGTGAAGGAACCAGCCGTTGCTGCTGCTGTTTCTTGGGGTGGGTGTCAACTGTTCGGACGGAAGGGGGCGCTGTTCTTCGAAAGTCCTAAAATTGGGAGAATAAATGGCTCCAGAACGGGTATCTGTATGTTAGTGTGTGAGAGAGTGTATGTGTATGTCTGTTGTGTGGAGTTATTTTTAGCCCTTGGTTCCGTCACGTGACCACTGTGACGTCAGCAAATGTTGTTGTTGGTGGAGAGCGGCGGCAGTAAAGATGGAGGAAAGGAATCGCAAACGGCAGTGAGTTGGAGTACTGTCCTCGACACTTGTCTGTGATCCAACAAGCCCCATTACTGAGCTCTGGGGACAGGTGAGCGTATTATAGTGGCAACAGGGTAAGGGGCGGTGTTCCAGACTGGGTGGAGACACTCCGTTTTTTCGGGTGGAGACGTATGCTCCTTGAAGATGAGAGCAAGGCTGTCATTTAACTGGTGGGGGTCTGTCTGTCACTGATTGCATGGATGTTAAGGCTTCTAACTGTCACGGACTGGGATGTGGGCGTTGAGGAGTTTTTTTCTTGCCTTGGGGAGAAGATTTTTGTTGTCAGTTCTTGCTGATAATTTAATGGTCTGACAAACTGTATGTCCCTGGCGCACAGATTGGGGGTTAGTTCATGACAGTTATATTGCGGGACTTGTAAGAGATGGACTGTTTCTCAATGCCTGTGGTTTATGAGTGATTACCTGATTGTGGAGTGACTGGTGGGGGGCACGCTAATAGATTTACCTGTAGGAAGGTATAGACACGGGGGCTTGACATTCGGTCCATCTGGAATCGTTTGCTTTTTGGACTCAGCTAGTTCCCTTTAGTGTGGAAGAACTTAGCCCTGTTTGAAGACTGCGACGTTGTGACACTAACCTGACATGACTCGTGATAGTTTTATGAACATTGGGCGAGTTCTTACCTTTTACCTTTTGTAAAAGTGGGTTTAATTCACACAGTCATCTGCAGTTTTCGTTATACAGCGTGGAATGCACTGTTGTTCCCTAGCAAATAATGTTCTGGTTTGTATTGTGTGTGTGTGTGTGTGTATATATATATATATATATATATATATATATATATATATATATATATGTAATAATTATATATCTATATATGTAATAATTATATATGTATGTAATGCGCAAATATACGCTATTGATATTTATATGCGTATTTATTTACAGATGTGTGTGCGCATGTAAATATCTGTCGTGTGCAATTAGGCATACTCAATATAGTCAAATGAGTACATCATTTTCTGAACATCTCTTTGAAACATCAACACTCAAAAAGCACAAAATGTTTAGAACTGTGCAAATTAATACATTGGTGTACAGAAAATGCTTGTGTGAAAAGAATACAACTTTAAAAACTGTTGTTTTATAGACCTACGTAACAGTTGAAAATAACGTGTTACTTTCTATATGTATTGGGGTTGGCATTTTGAGGGCTAAGTACATTTTTAAAATTCTAGGTGGGTGGTGGGGGCAACAGCATTTGGTTTGAGTACAAAATGTAATTTTCTGGCTACATTCCTGATAATGTGTGCATATAAATATCTACAGTGTGTGTAGTTTACATGTGTATGTATGTATGCATGTGTGTGTATATATATATATATATATATATATATATATATATATATAGATAGATATATATGGGTGTGTGTAATGTTTGTATGTATAAGCATGTGTGTGTTGGATGGGGATGTATATGTATGTATATGTGTGTCTTTAAATAATTGGAACTTTTTGACATTCTTGGGCTATTTATTTCTTACTTGACTGTGTAAATTCATGTGTGTGCATATATGTATATGCGCATCAGTTATCACATTTCAAATAGTAAATGAAAAAAAAGAGTGTGAATTACAGCAAATCTAAAATGATCGAATTAAAAAAAACTGAGCGCCCAATTCCCTGCTAATTATATATACCAACTGCGGAATTGCACAAAAGTGGAGAAAGGGCAATTTCCCAGACCCTTCTGTAACATGATTTTGCAAGGAAAGCAGCTGGCAGGCTGAAAATTAAATGAAAAAGAGCTTTCACTCTTGTAGACTATTCTCTTATATGATTTATATACAAATACATGTATGTGTACAAATACATATTTTGCAGAGAAATGCACATATGTTGACTGGTTACCAGACTAACTAGCAATGACACTCGAGCCAAATTTTGATTTTTTGAGGGGATTGGTGTGTGGAGCTCCCTGACATAATAACCATAAGGTTTTGAATATGTTTGAAGGGTAGACGTATGGTGGGGAATGCCGTATTATTGACTGAGTACTGTGGGTGACCAGTCTTTAAGTATTCAGTGGTGGTACAGAATGATTAAAGGTTCTGATGTTTAGTAGTCTTAAGTGAGAACAGAGTAGGGTATTCTGTAATGCTAAGTAGATTTGTGCTGCTGTAGCCCCCAAGTGTAAGGCAGATTGCTGTTGAGTGCATGACGATCTTTTACTGGGTAATCACTGTGAATAGGATTAAAAGCAAAATATTAAACATTATAAAGTATGACATCTCTGATTCCTATACTTGTCATTAGACTGGTACCAGGCTATTAATCTCTGCTGCATGGAGTGTTTGACATACCCAAGTTATGTGGAACAAAGTTGTGTAAAGCCAAATCAGTTCTCTAATAAGAAGACTAAATTTGTAATAATAACCTTTTTGCATTTTTGGAAGTCTTTTAATGCTAAAGCACTGCGTATCTAAATTATTTGTTAGATTTAGTTGTGTTTGGCTTCAAGCTTTACTGTTTTTGTTTTAATTGTGATATACTTCTGGGTTGGATATGACAGTGGTGAAGTATAGTCAGACTCAGAGCACATATGAGATAAAGAAATAAAGCAAGCATGTTAGAGACTTTTGCATTCTGGTGCAATACAAAAGCACATTGAAGACTTCTTGTCTGCATATATACTGTGACTTACTTTTCTTGGGCAAATATACCAGCGAAAGGTCATTGTCTGGTATTTACGGAGAGATACTATTGGTTTACCGTAGCTGTACATTAACCCGTCTAGTTTCACAAGTGCAACAAGTGTTTCCATATCAGAATGGAAGAGAATTTACAATGTACAACAGAAAGGTTAATGTTTTACTATTTGGATGGTCATGATATTGTACACTGTTCTGCCTTGATGTGTAATTCTTGGTTGTCACATATGTTCTTTGGCTACTGTGTACATAGATTAGTGTTCTCTGCAAAAATTCAAAGAAATGTGTTCATTAACTAGCTAGTGCACTCACTGTTCTGTATTTTTCTCTTGAATGTCATTCTGCAACTGAAAAAAGGTTTTGAGAATCTTCTGACTGACCACTGTATTTGCAAATTACAGTCTTCTCTACAGAAACTCCAAAGATGTGTTCATTAACTAGCTGACACACTCGCTGCTCTATATTTTCCTTTTGAATGGCATTCTGAAACTGAAAAAGGTTTTGAGAATCTTTTGACCAATTTGTTGTTTGTATAGTGTTTAGGTTAAGGAGTGCTATGTACTGTATGTTTTATAATCCACCGACTGACAACAATGAGTAGCTGTGAAGAGTTGAGGTATTGTTTGTGTTATTCTCAATTTACAATGTGAACAGTCATACTTTGAGTATTTAGTTTTGAGCATGCTATTGAACAAAGACTCTTTTTGTGATACCTGTTTTATCATTAAGATTAGCCACCTTGAGAAATGAGGGCCAGGAATGGTGTCTGGAGGACCATTAATTCAGAGACTCTTTCTTAGAAATGGTTAAAGCGTAGTACAGCTGACGTAATTGTTCCATAGGTAGTGCCCAAAGTTGTGTAAGGAAATCAATGACCTTTCTGACTAATTTCAAACAAATGTCAACATACATATTTTGTATTTGATTGGTGTGAAAAAAGTGGTTACATTTTCGATGCCTGAAGTAAATAATTTTGTTAAAGATGTTGCATTGAAAACTGCAGTTAGGGGAGTGTAAGAGAAAAAAAAATTGTGATTGGATGATGCCTTGTTGTGCTGTCTTTCATTCCTTTGTGGTACTGAAACAGTTATGGTGACAGGGCAAGTTAGAGTGAATGCAGTAATAATTTCATGCTTAGTGCTTGTAGATGTGTGTATACATTTTTTAATAGCTTGATTTTAGTGCACATTTTTCTGATATGCAGACATGAACAATGTGGTATTATGCTGCGTCTCTAAGGTTAACTTTTTTTTCCATATTTCTTGGGAAAGGGCTGGTGTGTGTAAAACTGGTATTCTTTTTGAGCAGTTAATTTGTATTGATTGCAGACCACTATTGCATCAGTCAGTTCCCTGCTGCCATTTACATTTACAGAAGTAATGATTTAAACTTGTAAATGTAAGACAATGAGATTAAACCTGTCTGCTGTGGCCTGGGTCATGCCTGAAAAAGGTCTACTGATCAGACCAGTTAACTACTTTAGAAACAGTGCAATGAAATATTAAATAAGCAAGTTATTCCTTTCTTACTCCTGCATTACTTCTGGGGTTAGATCTTTCTTTTTGAAGAATGTGCCTACTGCCCTCATGTTGATGGTTAGAGTGGTAATGCTTTTACCCACTCTTAGTTTACTGACTTGACCGTCTTGTGGTGCTTGTCTTGAATGGTGGAACATCAGTGCAGTGGCTGTAGGTGAGAGTATGCAGTTGTAGATGTTTTGCATCAACTGATGTAACAAGTAATATGTAAGGATCTGAGAAGAAGCAGTCCTGTAGGTGGGTTTACATTTACTTGGTAGAGATTACATCTCTTGTTTTTTGTTTCCACAAACTTTTTTTTAGCTCTGCACCTTCATAAATTGCTTGATACCAAATTATAGTGATGTATTTAGGATTGCATGATACATTGATTTAGGTTCAAAGTGAGTACTTTATGTAAATTCTTGTGATTGAGATTGAAGGGCCCTAGGAAAGAGAAGTAGCTTTTTTTTTTTTAATTTTTCTGAATGATTGATCTTTGAGATGGGGCAGCTTTTGTTTGAGACTAGATAAATAAGGCGTTGTGAGGGATGATGGTGACTTGCCCTTTTGCAAAAGTGTTTGTTTTTAATTTGTTTCATTTTTATTGGAACAAAAAAACATGTTGCTTAAGGACATGATTGATGTGTTGATTTATAGTTTTATTGTAGTATGTACGAGCATGTATATGTGTGTGAGAAAAATTGTAAATAAGTCTGTGTGTGTGTGTATTTTTATGAAAATAAATTGAGCATTTCAGTCAGACCTAGTAGATGTAGGCATCTGCTGATCATGTTTGTCGCCAGGCATTTAACTGCTCTTGTGTTTTTTTTTTTGTTCTGCTTAGATATTGTTAAAAGGACTGTGATTCTCTAACTTTTCAGTTTTGTCATCTTTAATACAATGGACACATTTTTCTTACTGTACATCATTGTGTTGCTACTGTAATGTTAGTTACTGTTGGCAGTTTGTGTATGTGATCTCGGTGTGTGTAGTCATTTTACAGCTTTGTATGTAGTGTGTTGTGAAAGCTACTGTGTTGTAGCATTAGCAGAGATTACATGAGTCATAAGTTGTCTGGAGCTTACTTCCACCTTTTTAGTTTTTTGCCCATTGAATAATAGTAATATATGTTTATCTCCTCCCTTTTTCTGGGCACAACATTTTTACCTTCAGAATGTTTGTTTTTTAATCCCTGGGCATGGTTACAGTCTGTATGGAAAATTCCCTGAGGCTGGATTCACGATTATGCAGCATGCTTTAAAACATTTGGTTCTTTAACATATGGAGTTTGAGGGTGTGGCACAACTTCCG